>NC_072829.1:23222330-23494830 GCF_027744805.1 Dunckerocampus dactyliophorus | reverse complement strand
TTTAGCCATTAATTAGCCGCATCACTGTACAAGCCGCAGGGTTGAAAGCGTGAGAAAAAAGTAGCGACTTATACAGCGGAAATGAATGAACGTTTAACATCACTTTTACGGTTGCTGAAGACTCTTGCTGGCAAAGACAGCGATGACGAGCAGCGAAAGAGGACAAGTTATGCTACGACTAATTTCTTGAATTCAATGGTGTTTTTCACCGTCTTTGTCAAAGTGCTGGTACTTGTTATTTTTCAGCTGTACGCAATAAAAAAAATGTAAAACTTGGTGGTGTAACTGTGTTAGTTAGCAAAAACCTACAGAGTCAAGTGATGATGGTGTCATGCACGTAGCTGGGAGAGACTGACGTCAGGGTTAGAGTTGAGAGCACGTTTTAAAAGACACATTAAGAACATAGTTGGACCTGCGTAGTGTATTACTAACACGACAAGACCGAGTCACCAACATGTGGGAATGATACCCGGCCAAACGGACTAGGTTGTGTATCTAGGTCGCGCATGGTGAGATTTGGTGTTAGGTGTGTGATCCAAGATGGCCGACTAAACAAGCAATGCTGGGAGTAGTCTGTCCACATTGTTATTAATACCACAAGGTTCAATGTGCCAGGGGGTAACATGCAACGGTACGTTAACCAAGACAGTGTAGAGGCAAAAATGTTCATCGAAGACCGAATCGGACGTATTCCACAAAGCACAAATTGCACTGAGCTCCCTCGCGACATGCTGGCAGTTCACAAGAGGGCGGTTCGATGTTCAAAGCTTTTTGGCAACTACAGAAGCATGTTTTTCCACAAACGTCAGTTGGCATCTGAATCTAAGAAGCAGTTTACGTTAGAGGTTCCGCTGTATAGTTACTGTCATTTATTGAAGTTTTTTCCACACTAGTAATTATGTCCCAAATAATACCTGCATTTAGTGGCAATGGCGTATTATGATGATGCAAAAAGCACTCTAATGTACTTCATGTGCAGCTGCAGTGCTTGGCGTGTGTGAGCAGTCAAGCGACAAGTTAATTATTAATTAGAAATTTGGACTGCTGCAGCATTCACAATGAACACCTCCCTCAGAGACTCTTTACAAAGCACTGTCCCACCCTCCCATGAAACCATGAGAAGTAAACCAATCATTCCACTGCACAAATTGGGGTACACACTGCTAAACACACAGTTTAAATTGTTAGTTTTGGTTTTAATTGGATGCTTTACAGGGGTTTTGTCCAGTCAACTACTGATGTCAACAGAGACCTGCCAATATTTTCTTTCCACCCGCTTCCTCGTGCAAATGCCACAAAATAAAGCATCAAGAGGCTACTTGAGCTTTTAGTGTAATTGCTGCTTTTCTGTATTGAATGTCTGATGATATTAAAAAAACAATACAACTTGGCAACTAAAGCATAATAAAGCCCATTGAGATAAGACGTAAACGAGTGCTGATAATTAGATAACAGGGAGTCCTTCACTGATATTTCTTCACTTCACTCGTATTTGCTAACACTTCGCGCCAAAGGCCCCCAAAATGTTGTTAATGTTAATATGATCTCCCTCGTATCTCTCGGAGATAACATTGGAGAGCATAAGACATTTGATCCAGCTTGTTTGCACAAATGACTATTTTGTGGGCCTGCATGATCTCGGAGGAAGTATCCTTGATTCATAATGTGTACAAGATCACCTGAATATTCTACAAAGCTCATTTCCTGCCATGTTTGCTTTTGCTCTGTATCCTGACACAGGTTGAGCAAATGTTTCCATCGTCCCGTACAAATGTGATTAAATATCTATGAAAGGACAGGATTACGAGAATGGAGCCAAAATCCTTTTGGGCCGGACCCCGGGCATGATAATCTGCAATGACGACACGACTGGACCGGTTTTGGGAAGAGACGATTTCCCTCCTCTCAGTGCCTTATGGAAAGTCCAATCAATGCAACGCGTTCACAATGATATTGCTTTTTGCTTGAAACTCACACAAAAGGAGAAGAATTGAAGGTCAGTGGTTAAGAATTCGATATACAGTACATATAGAACACATGTGATGTGAGAGAACTAAAGCCATCATTTGCAACCCTAAGCACATTTTGAAGTGCCAGACAAGATGAATCTTCCATGACGAGGGTCTAATTGGTTTCTTGTATGAGCAGACTACGCCTCATCCTCCTGCTGCCAGATTTTCACTGGCTATATGTATTCAAATGTGTTCTTTATATCTCTTCAGTGCACCGCCAGACACTGATTATGACACTATTAGCTTTTATACTTTAGTGGGTCTCTGGCGGTGACCTTGTCCCACCCTCTTTTAATTAATTCATCTTCGAGAAATGCCATTTAAAAGCAGTTCTGAGTGTGTTGTTTGTACTCTTTTGGTGCTGCCGCACACACACCACAGAACCAGGTCATGACTCGCACTTCCAATACTGCCAAGCGTGTGTGTACATGTGTGTGTTGTTCAGAGAAAGGTAATGATGTTTGAAATATATTTGGCATTTATTGTGTGTAAAATACCCACGTAAGGTTGCCCACCTCCCTGAAATCCTCTCTGTACATGGAAGTCGAACCAAAAAATAAAAATAAAGACGAACTTCTGAATCTAACTAAAAGCAAACAGCGATGGCTTTCCAGCTATACTGTGTGGTCGATCTTAACGTTTTCTTTTGATATTTGCACCTTTTAAAATGAACTGTGCTTTTCATTTTGGTTTCCTTTCGAGAGCATTACAGTGTTTGGTGATTTCACATTGTAAAATAAAAATAAAAAAAGTGACATTAATAAAAGGTTGCACCAAGGAGGGTCTGGAAGCTTAGCACACGTCCATATTGCTGTAATAATTTATTTCCAAACAGGCTGTGATTCCATAGGATTTAGGAAGATACTTATTAAATCACCTGAAACTATGGGCAAAATAGTTTTATATGTAAAAAAAAAAATTATAATGTGAAGAAAACAGTTGAGATGTATAAATGTAGATGAACTATTTATATTACATGAAAGTTTTTTTGTTGTTTTTTTGTTTTTTTTCCAATCAAATGCATGTGATGCTTGACAAGCTGTACAACTCACAAACTGACCCTAAAGTAGAAGTTCAGCCTTGTTTTGTTTTGGTCAAATCAGCTCCACATTTTTCTTTTTTGTAAGACTCACCATTCTGGAAAAACAATATTACCAGGCATAGTAGTGGATACAAAAGAGCAAGAGATGCATGCATAATTTACTGAACCTCATTAGCGAGGCGCTGTACAGAGAATTTTAATACATTTTGTAAATAAAATGTACAGAAAAAGGTTCCTGTGTGTGTGTGTCCAGTTTGTCAACATCAAAGTGGAGTCAGTCATCGTAGTTCCGTACATTCGGTCACAAGGTTTTATGAAAACAGTAAAGCCGCATGCCGTTATTCCAGCAACAGGAGCACTCTGCTTCGGACCCATCTTGAAATAACATTGTTGTCTGTGAGGACCAACACGACCAAAATACCAACATCAGCCATTTCTGCCTGAAGAACGTATCAGACAAAGATTTTGGTACACAAGATGCAACTTCATCTTTTTAGGTACTTCACTGGATTACTTCATGGGCAGAGTAAAACTATGGCTGGTGATTTTCACCAAATTGTTTGACTAATTGTCCACAGGTATGAATGTGAGTGTGAATGGTTGTTTGTCTATATGTGCCCTGCCATTGGCTGGCGACCAGTCCAGGGTGTACCCCGCCTCACGCCCGAAGTCAGCTGGGATAGGTTGCAGAGAATTTCATCTCCAACAGTACTAATTTAGAAATACAGTAAGTGACAACACAGACTAAATATACCGTGTGAGGTGGAAGCGGCCCACAGCAGATGTAAACACTATTGTTACGGTAGTCCGTGACTCCGATTGATCTGTTCTATCTATATTACATCTTTACTAGTGAGTACCTAAACATTTTATTCATTAAAATTCCTTTCATAAATGTGTGAGACGCATTTAGGGCTTAAACCTGGATTGTGCATGTAGCATTTAGCTTGTTTGCTTCCGTCGCTAGTGACCAATGAAGAATTGAAGAAAGAGGGTCTTGGGTGTGAATCTAATCTAATAATTCCAGCGGTCACTTTTGTTGCAAATGTTGATCCGAAATCGGAAGAGAATGTCAACGCCAAGTGAGCAGGAGCGTTTGAAGGGGTGCGGACCGTGTGTCAAATACAGACGTTTTTATGGGTGTATCAAATACTGGCAGATTTTCGCCATTCGGCTCGGATTGGAAGCGCCGCTGTACAGTGTAATAGAGTTTTAAATTCAAACAGCAACTATGTGATTCTAGAATATGTGACTGCACATTTACAAAAAAGTAATAAAGCAGGGGAGATTCACTAACTTGGTCATATTAAGAAGTTAAGCACGCTCATCCTGGTAGTTCCTGTGGTGTGAATACGGTAAGTTTTCCCCTGTAATGGTGTAATATTGAGCTGTTAGTCTGTGGGATCGTGTGTGCATGTTTTGGATCAATAGAGAGAGAAGTCTGCTTTGGTCTCATTCTCCTGCCTTGCATCCTCAGTCTGACGCCTGCATTGACAGGTTCATCTGGCTTTGTGATCTCTCACCCTCGTCTTTTTGTTTTTTTTAAGAAGCTTTGTGACATAGTCGATAATGTATTGTTGCTGCCATCAACTGCTTACAAAGCATACAGAACACAGACACCGCAATCATCCCAAAACCGGTTTCTGGTTAAGAAAGCTACTTTATTCTTAATGTCCCAACAGAGGCCAATTAAAAAAAAGCTCTTTACTATACAGGAAATTCTTCCATAGACAAAATGAAGCCGGACTGACTGTGTAATTCTACCAGTCTGTGACCATTGCGTTGAAATGAATTCTTTCATCCATGGATGCGGTCTGCCACAGCACCAGCACCAAATCCAATAAACCTGGCAAAAGACCAGTTGTCCCTTTCACTTGGGGATTCTCTGCACCGGTCCCATGGAAGGGGCTGAGGCTGCCCAGGCACTACTGTACAATGCAAATAAGCCCTTTTTGACAAAGCATGAAATGATATTGCTTTTTGTTCTCCGTTGCTTGAGTGCCTTTTCCTTTCTCGTATTTGATTATAAATGCCTGGATTGTCCGCTCTCATGCAGCGGACAGGGAGTGGTGCACAAGGATGGCCCTTCACTGCAGTGCGCGACGCCCATGTGACTGTTCTCCAGAATGAGTTTACTCGCCAATGAAAGAGGGGCGGCGCAACGGCAGTTCGAGCAGGAGAACGGGACAAAACAGAAGCCAAATGGGCGATTTGAGCGAGACATTTTTTGATTTTCCAAAAGTCACACGCAAGAAAGGAGAGCAATCACACGAGCAAGAAAGCTAATTTCCTTCCACCAGAGGACAGCTAATCATCCCCCGCCGAGTGCGTGTGTGTTTGTACACTTCTTGCATGTCCCCGTGAGACTCAGCTGTCTCCTCTGCATGCTCCCTGCTCAGGCCCGTGGCTGTAAAACGTTATCTGATGGAACGCGGGCTTGGGTGTGAAAGAAGAAAAGAAAGAAGTGTGGTGTGAGAAAGAGAAAAGTTAAAACGCTGAAACGATGTGTCATGCTTTGATTAGCATCACAAGAAAACAGCTTTCTGGTTGGCTAGCTGCTTCAATTTGCAACACGCTGCAGTCAACCGGCGCTATCTCTTTCCTTTCAAGCACCACAATGAATAAATCAGATTCCGAGTCACTAGTTCCATTTTCTTCTTTCCTTTCTACAAATCTTCAGCTAGTTCACATGCACCACAGACACGCAATTGAGACGAGTTTAACTTACCTTTTAAACTTTTTGTCCAACTCAACAATATGCAGTTAGCTTTGAAATGAAATAGCACGTCACCGTAGAAGCGTACCAGTAACCAGTCATTGGTTTTTGTACTAATAATCCATTCTAATTAAGTGATTCTGAGTGCAAATGTTTTACGTATTAAGCATTCTGTCCTCACCCTCTTCAGAACTTTAACCTTGGAGAGCTTGCAATCATAATGTAGGCACTGTATCACAGTACATGCATAAGCAAGCCCCCCCATTGCAACTGTAGGGGGAACCCTGGAGCAAAGAAAATCCATTCTTCTGTGCTTTTTTAACTGTTTTAACTGTATTTTCTTAGCGTGCAGGCACCGGGTTTGAGCTCTTTGAAGCACGTTTAATGACTTCAGAGACGATAAAGATGTACAGTGGAGAGAAGGCACGTGGAGATCATGTGAGAAGCTTCTGACAAGAATGAAATGCATTGAATGAGATATAAAAACAAATATCGGCACGGAGGCGCCTGCGTGCGCTCCAGACAGACATTTTCCAGACGGTGAGTAATGCAGGTATGACTCAGATCCCATGCAGATTCTTGTCAGGGCACCAGAAAGGCCGAGAACAAGGAGGGACGTTCATGGCCATTCATGTGCTTCTTGGAGTTGGCTGGCTTATGTAATGTTGCCCACATTGTTTCTGCCTGAAATGCTGCACTTATTCATTCAAACGCAGAACAATAAGGCACAAGCAAATTTAGAAGAATTGACAACCTGAGGAATTCATCTTGTGGTCCAAAGAGAATGTAAGATAATTGTCTTGCACCGATTCCTCACATTTCTGGTGGGCCGTGTATTCGTTATGGTTTTGGAAATATGTCCGAAGAAAGGGAACTGACTAGAGTTGCCGACCGCCTCATGAAAAATGGAATCTTCCACTGTTTAGAAGCGAACAAGTCCAAAGAAGTACATAGAGGCGTTGGAGATGATGGTGTGGGGACCTGCTGGCAAGCCTTTATACGTATGGAATCGGTGTACCCGAGCGCCACTGTTGGCACACCGGACCGCGCTCGACAAAAAAGCCTGTTTCGGACGGATTCTGCGAGGGTTCAACAGCAGCCTAAGCTGCGGTCCCTTCCTCTTCCTATGCAACGCCAGAATGTGGTTGTCTCAGCTCCCACTCTCTCCAAGGCCTTCCCAAGCTCTCGTCGCCGCCGGTCCCCGCACCACGGCAGTTAAAGGCTGAGGTCAAGCTGCTGCCAATCCCGGCACCACGTCTTCTCAAGCTCCAGATGCACCCTGTCCCGGCACCACGTCGGTTTAAGGCCATGTTCCCCATGTATTTGTATTTCTCCAGAACACGCATCTAATTAAAATCAGGTTTGAATCAGCGTCTATAAAACTAAAAAAAAAAAAGAATTTGGGTCGGCTGGCGCTGCGAACTAGGTGCCCCTCATGTATTTTTCAGGGAGTTGGCAACCCGATGACTGACACTGACCCACATTGTAGGATCAGGAATAAAAAGAAGAACAAAAAGTAGCAGCTTCATGAAATGTTCCCCATCAGAAATGACGAGTAGCGCAGTGTGAACTCACATCTGGACATCGCATTTCTTCATTAGCATTCAGGGCAGCGTGCATTTCTAAAAGATGTGGCTTACAGCTGACTTCCAAAATATCTCATTGGAAGAGAATTAGCATGAATGTGGCTCCATGTATTTAGAGAAATGATTACAAGCCATGAATTGAACTTCTCACGGAAAGGAAATGCTGGGTGTGCAGTCTGTTTGGATGCTCTCACTTCCTCGGCTTCAGCTAATGATTAATTCAAACACCCGACTTCACCTATGATGTTCAAAAACAGTCACGCCAACCACAAAAGAGGGTAGGGGGATCATTAGCGATGCCACTTTTAGAAATTCCTACAAATATCACCGCATTATTTGTTGATTCATTACGTCCGAAACGGACCCGGTCCGTGTTCAGACATACCACGACTATCACAAATTCCCTTTATATCATATGAGAGAGGATTAATCTCTCTAATCTCGTATGCATCTCTTTCTACAGTGCTGTTAGTGTCCGGTGACGTCGTGGATGAGGTTATTAGAAACACAACCACTTTGACACGTTGCAGCTTCTGCAAACAGCAGCAACGAAACAAAATAAAAGTTGTTTTTTTGGGGAAAATTAGGTTGGGGAAGAAGTTATATGATGAAAATAAAGTCAATATTACGAGAAGAAAATTTAAGAAGATTATTTGGATAATTAAAAAAAAAACAGCAAAAATGGGGTAAAAAAGAGCAAAGACGGAGATTCATACTATTATTATACTTTTTCATCTACAGGGTTGGCCCTCAGTTTCCAAACAAAGGAAAATGTAGAATGTACAGTATTTTTTGGATGTTTCAGATCAGATCCCCAGATCTCATCCCTCTTGATTTCCATCTTTGGGGGGCACGTGTGTGTGTGTGTGTGTGTGTGTGACGACAAGTCAACATAATATCTGAATATTCTGACGGACATGACTCACTTCAATTGACACTCCTGATATTTTATTGCAGAAGTAATTCCACTTCTCATAAGCGGAAGATGGACTTATGCGCATCCGTTCTTTTTCCCTTCTATGATTTGGGGTGTCACATGGTTCCATCTGCGTGCCTGTTCACGCCGCTTATGAGCACAACTGAGAAAGACGGACCACAAATGCCCCCCAAAGAGAAAATCATACTCTGCAGATTACGAGCCGCAAGTAGTGAAATATGCAGCCCAAAACGGTAATCGAGAAGCAGAAAGAAAGTTTGGCGTGAATGAGAGACTTGGAGGATGCTCTGACTGCAGTGAGGGAGGCAAAAAAAAAAGCTAATGGCGGGCTAAAAGCGAGATGGCTAGGTGCTTGAACAACGTGCTGCAGTCATGTTATGGTGGGTGCCAAGGCGATGGATAGAATGACTTGGCGGGTTGTTTAGGCTGTAGTTATCCGAATAACTGCTACGTTACGTTAACATACCACCTGTTCACGTAACTTTAACAGATGTCCATTTAGCCTGTTGTTCTGCATTTTAATATTATTACTATAACTTGCCTTTCAAGATGAAATGCTTGTTCTTGGTCTCGGATTTTATCAAATAAATTTCCCCCCAAAAATGCGACTTAGAGTCCAGTGCGACTTATATGTTTTTTTTCCCTCTTTATTGTGCATTTTTGGCTGGTGTGACTTAAACTTCAGAGCAACTTATAGTCCGCAAAATACGGTATATTTCCTATGTATGGAAACTTATGGCCGACCTTGTAATTCACAAGCTAAGCTAAGATTTTTCTCTTGAAATATATTTTAGCATCTACATGTGTTGTTTTACGAAATATTAAAGTGGCCCTTACAGCCTTTCATTTTTCGATATGTGGCCCTTGGTGGAAAACTATGGCCACCCCTGCTGTACAGTATATATTTGGCCTAGTTTAACTTGATAGTATTGTTCCATTCATGCTGAGTAAAAGGCTATGGGATTTGTGGCGCTAAATAAAAGCAGGTTACTATAAACACACACTCGTGCAGTAAATTCTTTTGGAGTGGAAAACTCGACAAGTTCAAAGTGATAAAAAGCTAAATAAATGGTTCTGGCAGCGCCCGACGGCACATGATGGCATCCTCCTTTTAAACCTTTAAACATTTCCTTCATATTCAATAAAGATTACTGAGTGTTCGTATGCGTTTTGAAGGTTGTGGTAGCCGTATGATGTTTGAACTCATTTGATCATCATCATCATCAGACAAAAGACGTTAAAAGCACGATTTGGATTTGACATGTACCACTCTAAAGCAATAAGACTGGGCACTGCATAAAGAAAAAGAAAATATAGCATGACAGAAACAGAAAGGATATCCCCACCTCATTACAGATAAGTCACCAAGTCCAGCTCTTTGAGCAGGAAGTGATGGTCCTGTTGCACACACTCCTCTAGAACCCAATTACAGCTCTAAGAGTGGGCTAATTCTTTATTGTCATCAGGTATGTGGCGTGAATGAACCTCACAAACCTCCTCTGGCGACCACCAGAAGATCGATCACAGCTTCCTTGCCTTTTAAAATGCCTTTCTCCATTTTAATGAGATACATCAGTGCAGGAGACAGTGTGAAAGTGCTGCAGGTGCAACCTGCTTTGAATACCAAATATTGTGGTAGCAACAGTGATTAATCAAGGAAACAATAAATCTTTTGTGAGATAAGGGAAAATACCTATTTATAACATTTTACATTATTTATGTCTGGGTAAAATGTATTATTAAAGTTATATCCATTAATCATAAATGCATATAAAATGTATGTTTAAAAGGCAAATAAGTTTGTATCTTCTCACATTTTGCAAGAAACAGGTATCATTTTTCTTATAACCTTAAATGTACATTAAAGACTCTTTTTTTTTTTTTTGTTGATGCAGCTGCAAAGTCTAATGAGAACAGATACAAGGACTGCACCATAAATTCAGCTTTTACAGAGTTAAGGTTAGGGAATAGGTGGCCTTCAGTAGAGCACTGAACCCCATCACAGTCAAACCATCCAGAACACGACTATTAAACTCCCAGTGCAAGTGGATGTGTACTAAAACCCTATGAGTACTAAACTGTCAGGGAGGTGTGATTTAACAATAACATTTTGTGGCTGTATTTGACATTATGTAGAACCACAGTGCATGTTTTCAGGTTATCAAATACGGCTTTAAAATGCCCCCTCAGTTAGAAAGCCCAGTCCCTGGCTGGAAGCCCTGCCTTCTCCAAATTTACTGCAATCGCTGTTTCAAGAGGAGTCATCAGCATAGTGTCAAATTCACTGCCATTCTCTTCATTGGCCATAACAGCAAAAGCACTTCATCTGCTTTGCAGCTTGACAGGCGCAGTTCAACAGGGAGCGATTGACTGGAAGCTCAAAGGCTGCCGGAAGGCCTTATCCAATCACAGGGCAGGGAAAGTTGCCCCCGACAGAGAAGGACGAGAGAGAGCGCCATGAGGTAGATACTGCTGCATTACAGGACTATGTGATACAATATCGGCAGGCAGGCATCGGCCTTTTTCCAGTCAATTTTCGGGTTTAAAGTCACAGAGGCGTTCTTGGTCACCTGGGGAAAAGCAAGATGTGCTGCCATCAGCAGAGACGCTGTTGATTCAGCCTCAACTAGTTTGTGGAAACACACGGGATCAGCTGTCGTCCATCATCCTCTGATTCATCTACTGCTCAATATGCAACTGAAATTTAAACAGGAGTTCATAACATGCTAAGAGAAATCCATACATTCTGTGAAAAACCTAAAAAAAAAAAAAAAAAAAGTGATGGTTCATTTTCACCACAGTCAAAAAGGAAATGAAGTCAAATGTATTTAGATATAAGTTTAACAGATTACATACGGTGCAGCTGCATAATCCCGAGCTCCAACACAGTCGTCCCTCGCAATATCACGGTTCCATTAACGCTCTTTCGCTATATGGCGTTTTTTCAGAAATGAATTCATTCATGATCGTTGTTTGGTGGTAGGCCGCACGGTGGGCTAGTGGTTAGCATGTCGGCCACACGGTCACAGTCGGGGGATCGGGTTCGAATCTCTGTCGGGCATTTCTGTGTGGAGTTTGCATGTTCTCCTCGTGCGTGTGTGGGTTTTCTGCGGGTACTCCAGTTTCCTCCCACGTTCCAAGAAAAAAAATCATGCATGTTAGGTGAATTGGCGACTCTAAATTGTCTAATTGTCCATAGGTATGAATGTGAGTGTGAATGGTTGTTTGTCTATATGTTCCCTGCCATTGGCTGGCGACCAGTCCAGGGTGTACCCCGCCTGTCGCCCGAAGTCAGCTGGGATAGGCTCCAGCATGCCCCCACGACTCTAATGAGGAGAAGCGCCATAGAAAATGGATGGATGGATGGATATTGTGATGCGAGTGATATGTACTATTCTGGCCACTAGACAGCAGTAATGTTACATGGATGAGACATCCATCCTTATTACATTACATGCAGAGTGAAAAAGCTATCCTCCCATTCGGTGGGGATGTGGTAAATTTGTGGCTTTTTATTTTGTCCTTCTTCCCCACACCGTTTGAAACCCTTTGTTAGCCTCGAATTTATTTCTTCGAAACCTAACTGGTTATCTCGCTAGATGGCAGCCATCTCGAGTCCCTGTAGCATAATAGCTGTGCAAGCCGGTATAAACGATGAAAAACAGGAGTGTAACGGTGACTATAGAGGTGTATTTCATGTCTAGAGGGCTCTAATGTTAAAAAAAAATATTTAGAAAGTCATAAACAAGTTTTCTATGCTCTATGAAAATATTGCATTTATTAACATTGATTCCTATACTGCGGAAATAAATTTATCACGGTTGGGTCGGGAAGCAATTAACCGCTATAAACGAGGGATGGCCGTATAACAGCAATATTCTTGCATTTGCAAGAATACATCAGATAAGTATTCATATTAAAATATTTATTCATTACAATAACATTACAATACAATTACAATTACAATATGTCAATTATTGTGGTTGTAGTTTGCAGTGGTGTTGAACTGTACTGCATCCTACTGACACGTGTTGCTAATATTTTGGACAATTCGTATATCAAATTCTGTAAATATAGCGGTAGGGTGGGGCTCCACTTCAGCCCTTGCTCAGGTTGGTTATAAAAAAAGTAAATTACAACAACAATTGCTCAAAAATAAAACATTTATCTTATATTCATTACATCGCAGACCAACAGTCTCAAACATGTTATTCCACGACAAAAATGCTAAATAAGACGAAACTGTGACCGAGTCAGTGAGTTGGTTTAGCCTTGACTGCAAGTTGCGTGACGGTGGGAGATTGCAATTAAGCGCCGCTATTTTTGTCAACAACACTGGAAAAGAGAAAGTCAAAGCCATCCGGTGCACAATTTAGAAAGAAGAAGAGGAAAACCGGGGGCCAAAGGTATAAAAGGTATAACTTAATGTCGTTACAAGAAGTAGTTTTTGTAAAGAAAAAGTAGTAGTGTAAGCGTGGGGTGGGGGGACTCACCACCGCATCATTCTTGATATCTTTAAGACATGCCAGGAGTTTGGATAAAAACGGTTACATGCATGGTTTTAAAACACTTGAAGGCAAATTCTTTCAGGAAATGTTTCACAGGGTCAAATTTATGGCATTTTTCAATTTTCTGGGCCTTGTGCATGGAAGGAAGGCAGTTGAGCCGTCTTCCCCCGCAGTTGTGCAATAGCCCGGTTTAATAGCACATTAACAGGATACCAGCCTAGAACACTGTTCGATGTGATTACGCACTTCATGGCGACTGCAGACTTTGATAAAAGGATTGATTCATTTTGCAGAGCGTTTGAAATAATAATCCTCTGCAAAACCTTCTTGGCCTCGAGGCTCAAACTTTTAATAACGTTATGAGAGAGATGAGACCAGTGTTTTGCTGAAGGCCGAGTGTGGCTGTGCTCAACCATCTTGTTTAATAGTTCTTGATACCGTTTTACGATGGCTTGTTTGTTTTTGTTTGTTGGTTTGGGTCCGAAGCAATTCAGCAACGTGCCCTTGGGTTTATCCTGAAAGTCATTTGTGGATTGACATAGCCAGTAACATGAAGCACAGCAGTGTTTGTAGGGAACTGTAAGAATTTAAGAGTGTTTAAGGTAGACCAAGAGAGAATAGCAGGGATATGCTTCACAGGCTGCAACCAAATGCCAGTTTCAGAATGGCTGGATGGAAAGCACATAATATTCACGTGATTTAAACAAACTAAAATGGTTTTAAACTGCCTCTGGGGCTCATAAAAACGAATGGAAACTGTGCTCCGTGTGAATTATTTAAAAATCCGGTGTGCAACGGCCATACAAATTGTCCAATCAAATTTTTGGACAGGAGCAGCAATATGAGAAAACTGATAAGATGCTAAAATGTACTCAAAAATCTGTGATGAAGCTAGGTGTCAACTGTTCAAAAGTACAGCTGCCGGCGGGTAATTGCATTGAATTTCATCTGTTTCAAAAGTCCAGAGGCTGTTTTGTTTCTAGATCAAGAATGCATGCGTGGTGCTGATGTCGATTGAAGCTCTCGGTGATTTTACGCTACATACAGAACTTGACATCTGCTCAAGTGCACAGGACCTTGTGCTTGTTTGGCAGCTGAACAAAGAGAGGCCCACATAATAAAGGGGAAAAAAAAGTTAAAATCTGCACAAGCAAAAAAAAATAAAATAAATTGACACTCTGAGTTAGTTGAAACCAGCTGGATAAAAACAATCCCAGCATTTTAGTACGGTATTACTAACCTAAAGCAGTTGTTTAGCGGTATAGGTCTACAATATGTGCATTTGTAACAACTAGCAAATACCCATTTAGAATGGCATGGGCTGTGGTCAGGAATGGCTCAGGATAGGCATTTGACTACATTTCCTGGATGATCAATTAATCAGTTAGCTGCTATTTTGTAAATATTATTATTATTGAGATGGGAGAATCTCCCGATCAGTCTTCATAATAGTCATACAGACGTCCCTCGTTTATCGTGGTTAATTGCTTCTGCAAAGTAGGAGTAGTATTTTTGTAGTTAAAGCATAGAAAACCTGTTTACGACCTTCTAAATACAGTTTTTAACATGATTAGAGGCATCTAGACATGAAATAACACCCCTATAGTCACCTTAACACTTGTACTACCCAATATAGTAGACATAACAAGAGTAAATAAGCTATTTAAAACATAAATAAGACTCATACTCATGTGTGTTGCTATAAATGTGTTCCCTAAGGGAGCAGAGTCATGGGGGGTGAATAGAAAGTGACATTGGGGGTTCAGAGTTGAGTTTCCGCTTGCCGTGGGTTCTGACCGCAACAGTAGTGTTTTTATTAGGGAGTTTTCTTTTCAGCGATGTCAGGCATAGCATCGCCGAATACAAGGATGTCAATGTATTCTTGCAGCAAAGGATACAATGTAGTGTCTTGAATAATTCTTCTAATTTCCATTACAGGGACATCGAAGTAGACATAACCACACGTCCAGCATGCTATGTGCCGTAAAGCCTCTCAAGATTATTTTCATCTATTCTTTTCATATTTCACTATTTATCCACAGATTTGGCCCAATTGTTCTTCCTCTTGAATACAGCAAGTCATAGCGGCAGATCATGCAGTGTCTTGATTGATATGTCATCAAGCTAGCCGGTCTGACTTTCAACGTCCATTTCAGTCACGTGACCCCTGCACAGTGCGTGGATATTTTGGGTCACTGTCTTAACCAAATGTGCCCAACCAAGTGTGGACACGGCCTAAATGACTAAATATTGCTCCATGCCTGTCAAGGGGTTTTACTGACACACACACACACACACACACACACACACACACACACACACACACACACATCATCCTTGATGACTGAAAAATTAGCTATACAAAAAAAAAAAAACATACAAACCGTGTCTTCACTAATATCATGCTAGCTACCTGGTGAGCTAACTGGCTGTGAAGCAAGACACATGGCCGACGCCATGGTTTTACTAGATATGTATGTGGCCCACCAACAGCATCATTTCATTTGCCAGGATTAGGTAGGTGTCAGGCCTCGTGCGAAAGTCAGACCAAGATGTTAATATTTCACCAGCTGGCGCACATCTCTCACAGCCACAAAAGCTCATTACGATTGATAACTGATAGCATCACTTAATCACGACAGAACAAAGGCTTTGACCATCCCTACCAGCGCCCCAATTGAATTAATGATATTCATTTAGCCCCAATGTGGGCCTTTAACCTTATCCTGCCAATTCATCTTCTTGGGGATTGACTGAGGTAAAACATGAGCAGAGAGAAAGAGGAGAGGGGAAAAAAACTCAGATAAGAACAAAATGAGAGAATGAGCCCCCAGAGGAAGGCAAAAGAGAAGTAAGAGGAAAAAAGATAGATTGATTGAAACACTTCAGCTGGACGGTGTGGTGCCAAACGAGAATTATCCCATAGAAAACCACCATCTACTGCGATTGGCTGGCGACCGGTCCAGGGTGTACCCTGCCCCTTGCCCGAAGTCAGCTGGGATAGGCTCCAGCATACCCCTGCGACCCTAGTGAGGATAAGCGGCACAGAAAATGGATGGACGGAAAAACACCATCTACTTTGCGGTCATTTTAGTACACCTGGACTAATGTCTCTATGACGCTAATGTTCATCAAAATGATATTGGAAAAGGTTTGAGAAAGTTTTGACCTAAAATGAAATGATTTTTCCATACAGGTACAGTAAATCGCTCTATGAATGTAATATCTAATCCTCAACCGTGTGAATCTAGTATTGGGACTTGACATGACGTACTGGTGGTTGCGTTTGAAACTTTGAAGTGTTTTTTTTTTTGGGAAAGTGATTGCAGTGAAACAAGAGTCAGTTCAGTAATCAGCCGTAGTAATTAATTCACCGTAGGACACGCAGGCAGCGGGACACGACCTGCTCAAATTACAGCAATATGTCAAGTGGGTGCAATTATCTCCAAAAACAATATAAAAAAAAAATATCACACAAACATTATCCTGTGGGATCGTGACCAAGATGATGTAAAATACATCTGTGCTTGCACACGGCACACTAAAACTCTACTGCACCTTATTTTGGATTAAGGGACTTTATGAAACACATTGCATTATACTGTAGATGTCTTAAAGTGTTTAAAGTGTTACTACGCTGCTGAACCACTGCACTTTTTTATATAGAAGTGCTACTGGAATTAACTAATTCATTGGTGAAGACAAGTTTTGCAATTTGTTATTACCTTTATATTTGTTATCACTACATATTATTTATTTTGCGTAAAATGCAGTCATCCTTCGCCACGTAGCGGTTCAAATTTTGGGGCTTCACTCGATTATGGCTTTTCAAAAATATATCAATTAATAAGTCATGTTTTCGTGGTTGAATACGGCCTATTATTAGTCAAAACATACGCATGTATAAGCTAATGCTGCATATTTTGGTGCCTAAATTAAGCATTTTCAAGCATAAACATGTCTAAATGAACTCAAATACAAATAGAAGGCATTCAAAAGACGTATTGAAAGAATTAGTAGTATTCTACACTAGTCGCTAGCTGTCAGTAATGTTACCCTGATTGAATTATGTTGCAACTGTCACAAAGTAGTAATTGTACATTTGATCAGTGATTATTAGTCACAATTGTGAGATTATTTGCTTGAAGAGAATTAGATTTGTGTAATGGACAGTTTACCTTACCAGTGTTTACTTGTTGTACATTGTGTTTGTTTTTTTTAAACATTTAAGTCCATTTTGTGTTGAGCTGTTTAAAAAAAAAAAAGTGTCAACAAAAATTTGCATAAAGCAAACATAATCTCCAGTCTCATGTTGATAGGTGTATTAATTAAAAATGTTAAAATGATCTTTGAAAGGTGCGCTTATAATTGATAAAAAATTGTTTTTATCTGTGATTAATTAGGAGTTAACTATGGACAACATGTGATTAATCGTGATTAAATACTTGAATCCATTGATAGCCCTACTTACAAGTAATGTCAAAATATAGTCTCGCCTCTTTCTCGTGTACCCAATATCGTGCATCGTCTCGTCTCGAGAGCCGAGTGTATCGTGGCGCCCCTCGTGAATCGGGTACTCAAAATATCTCCGTGTGATGCAGTGCACTTCTACTTATGTTTTGTATTCATATACAGTGCAGGCAGGATTAGGGGGTGTTAAAGCTACAATGACAGAAAAAGTAATTAACAGAAAAATGTAGGTGTAAGGTTACAAGAAAAACCTTGCAATCGTATGAGAAAAAGTTGTGGTTGTGAATGTCAAAATTCCCACACCAACCTAAACTCATCAGTTTGAGACCAGCAGCCGCTATCTACAGTATGCCACATGGTAATCAGCAACGTACACCTAATGTATTGGAGCTCTGTATTGCATTATGCAATATTTACCTGAAGCATGTGCCACAAACACGCATTTCTTCAAACTAGCACTACTTTATTAGGTTGTCTGCTGAGAGACAGAGGGAAATGAAGAGCTCCACTCTGGGTAATACACTTTTATGCAGCAGCAGGGGAGACACAAGACAAATTTAAAACATGTGCAAGTCTGGAGTGTCTAAAAATACAGCCCGAGTTCAGGCAGGTCATCTGAAATCCAGCTCAGCTGATCCAAAGCCAGCCCATATGAGTTGAGTACCCAGTTGCTGGCTGTGTTCTTCCCCTTCTGTTAGCCTTGATTGTCATTTAGGGTGTCTTGTTATTCAAGCTGCTGCTGCCTTGTGCCGCTTCCCTGCATGTCCAATTAGAATTGCTCCCCCTTGTGAGATCAACCACTGCTGGTCCATACATATTTCTAATTTTCCTGCTGACAATTCAGTCTGTCCAAAGTGGAGGAAGCTAGCTATTAGGGGGAGAGTGAAACACTCATCAGCCCACACTTTCATCTGACAAAAACAGCAAGAGTTGCTCCAGCCTGAGCTTCCTATTAAAATGTATTTCCTGGACCATGCAAACATTCATTTCATCATGAAAGGAATACGAGACAGCATTTACTGTAGTTATTACATGTCGTAATCCTACTCTTACCATCAGGTACAGTAGATCCCCACTAATCACTGTGTTTCCAATCCAAGACCCTCCGTGAAAACGGGATACACCCATAAAAAAAAGCACTTAACATTTTGGATAGTCTAAACCCTATGCCTCTCAAACTTATTAAACACATTTAAAATTCATTTTGCACATTAAGAAACAATTATATACATATAAGATAGTATTGTAGTTGCGAAAGCATCTTCCTGCTGGAGAATGTTGAGTGAATTAACTTGAGAGATGGCGGCCGCTGCTGGATTAATAGGTACAGCACTCATTTTCTCCCTGCCATCAAACACTATTTTCTATTGTGTTTTTTTTAACGCAGGGGATCGAAAGCTGGTCCTCGAATAGGCCGAGATCTACTGCACTTCAGTCCCACAACATGTGAACAGCTCTTTCTAATGACAACAGTACCTCTAAATTAGAGTGCCTTAAAAATAGTACATTTCGGAACCTGACCAACCAACAAACACATCACAGCAGACCCAGTCGTACCTCAATGGAGCTCAGTTCATTCAGCATCAAAGGATTGTGTAAGTACAAAATGACCCTGCATATGAGACAAGCCTGTCACGTTCTGTATCTTTTGACTGTTGTGCGGTTTTTGCTGACCTCTGCTGTTCTGTTCTAGACACCTCAGTTCCTGGTCCTGGGCGGAGCCACGAGTCCATTGGCCAGTTTGTTCCTCTGATTGACTTGTGTCACATCTTCCCGACCTCTCATGCCTGCATGCAACTTCCTCAGTTTAGAACTTTAGTAAGTTTGCTAAGCTTTTTGCTAAGCTCGCTTTGTTTTTTCCTTATTCGTCTTGTGGCTTCGCTCGGCGCCTTTGCAGCCCTCTGAGTTGTTTTTCCCCTCGTCCTTTGACCTGATTTTGCCAGCTGGATTGTTTGTGAATCAAATAAAACTTATTAAGGACGACATTGGCCTCTTCTCTGCATACGGGGTTTTCTTACAGTATATAATGGAATCTGGGTTGGCATCCGCCCAGTTTAGCGTGTTTTTCCGTTAACGCTGAAAACGTATGGCGCAATTTTGCCTCGGTTTGCATGCATTCTCCGGTGAGCATACAATATGGCTTTCTGGAACGTGTTAATTGGATTTACATGATTTCTTATGGGAAAAATTGATTCGGTTGACGTCTGTCTAGGTTAGAGTCGGTCCCTCTGGAACAAATGAATGACGCTAATCAAGGTTCCACTGTATTAAATCAAATTTTTTGTTAAATCATGCTGTCATTATCGGTGAAACAACAACTGGTAGACAATGTCACCATGCAATAAAAAGCATCATAACCCCTCCTCTCTTGGAGTAACTTGACCAACTTTTGAGACACTTTTTCTTGAGTAGATTTCTGTGTCATGGCTGCACCTCTCCAGGTCATTGGTTTGTGTGAGTGAGTGGAAGAAAAGCTCTGCCACCTATAAACCTCAACAGGTTGATCTCGGAACAGATTAGTTCTATTCCTATTATTTCCTATGGGAAAATTGTTTGGAAATTTGGTTGACCAGCATCCTAGCATGAATTCACAGACATTAATTAATCCATGCGAGACCCCGTCAATAAGCTGAGTTGCATGTTCATGAAGCAGCGTCTATAGTGTAAATGGTTACATAGCTGAACAGTATTATTTATTTAGTCAGTTGTCAAATTAGAAACAATAAAACTGAGTGGGTGTACCGTATTATGGGGTATTTAAGTATACAGATCAAAGCAGTTTATGTCTGTCTTCTCTTTTTTTTTCCCCTCATTCTCCGCCATTGTGAGTCGGTACCGCAGCAGCGGATCATCTGTGAGCCTATTAATTAGTCCAATCACTGGCAAACAGGCCCGCGTTATCACTGAAGTACAACATTCTTCCCGAGCTGAAATTAAACCATGCACACTGTCATTGCCAGGGAGAGTAGTGATTTAGCGCCGCATGGACAAACCGCGGCCACAAAGCAGCACTAAGCGCTAGTACTGGTGTGACAAAGGAGGAGAGGTCAGATAAAATGCGCGGCTTATACGGCAAAAGAGGCAATGATGGCAAAATGATGACGAGCACTTGGGCTCTAAGTGAAAGCTCTCAGGAGAGGATGCGAGAGAAGGTGTGAGTAATTGAGAAGTGAATACAAAGAGATGTTAAGCGAAAAGGATGACCTGTTAAACGTGTGAGAATGGAGTGACAAGAGACATGAGGGCGACTGTTACTTTAAGTAAGCATGTTTAAATATGTGGCAGTGTTGGTGCTCATATCGAGACAAGATTACGTGAAAGTATCTGGAAACAGTGATTCCCATCTTAGAACCTACTGTACACACTCCTTAAAAATGTAGATGCTGGTAATAAATCCTTCATTTTTAAATTTATTTTGGCGTAGTTGGGTTGTACCTTACTTTATTAAGCCCATCTATCATTCAGGTCTCCTGAATCAATGGGATGCGGAGGAAAGCAATGTCAGCACAGAGGCACGCCAGGGTAATACCAACAGCCGTACATGTCAGTGAGAAGAAGAGCATTGAAGCGGGAATTCATCAGCACATCTGTCACTCTATGTGCGTGTGTGATGAAAAATGTTTGTTTGGATGGAAACTCACTTCATGTTGTTGAACAGAGTAGTCCGGAATGAGCCCACGCCAGTTATACCTGACTGCATTTATTTGCAGTCAGGTAATTACTCTCCCTGTGTATGCAATTAGCATTCAAATATGATAGGCTATGCTGTATGGGGTCCATCTAGGGGGATCCAAGGGCGAAGTGCTTCAAACCAAGCCCATCTGGAGAGCACCCTCCCTGGGATTTAGTCTCCCGTGGAAGAGAAGGGCGGCATGTTCCACGGTTCCACAGCTGCTGCATCCTACAGCTCAGGCAGCCAGGTGCTTGTTAAATAAGTTTCAGCCCGGGGACGTGAGCAAAAAGGATATGGAAGCAGTCTGGCACTGCAGCGGGAGATGAGAGAGCGCGTAGAGAAGAATTTCGGTGAGCAAAGTGAGAGTAGAAGGGGATAATTGGTCAGCATGTTTGTGGCGGACGGCAAGAATGTTGCTATGCAAACAAACATCAAAAGGCACAGGGTTGACTTTTTTCCTTTCTGTAATTGTTGCACCTGCAGCCTTTTAAGATGGATGGAAAACCAGCAAACTCTCAGTAGTATCTTTAAATATAAGAAATCCTATTAATCTAATCTAGTCATCACATTAGATCATAACACTTTCTTGTATCTTCAGTGAATGGACAGTGGACAATGGACAACATGCCGACTTCAAGCAGCCACTGGTCTTAGCAGTGAATTTTGCCCCGCTGTGCAACAAAAATTCCTACAAATTTCAAGACGAGTGGCCGGTCGGGAGGGGACAAGTGAACTATATGCCATGGCGAGCGATGCATTTCGTACCCGGGCCTTCAGTGGTGACTTAAGCGATCCACTCCACCTCTTAATACCACCACTATCACTTCACAATTATATAAACCATCAGTAACATACAAAAAGGCAGCATAAGAATGTGGGACATTACAGAATTGGGGATGAATACCATTATTACAAATGTAACAAACCTAGTTTACCCCTTATCTTGGAATACGTTGTCTCTAAACAACTCTAAACTACAAACCTCTACATTACAGCATCATTTGGAGCAGTTGAGAATCAAAATTGATCTAATAACATGAAAAATCTGGATCTGGTTTCCAGTGGAAGTGGCGAACAAATAAACTTATGTGTTCATATAACGCACACTGAGCGATGATCTGTCTCCTTTTTTTGTGTTGGAACAGGATCAATTAAGCACTGTGCTGTTTATGTGATGATGCGTTCAAGCGCACTGGTAACTTAGTGTTCGGCATATGCATTCAGACATCAACCAATCAATCAAAATGCTGACGCTACTGTACTGTTAGCTGACCCTGTGAGGCGAATCTGAAATCTGATTGGTTGAAAAAACAGACCCATTACTAGTAGTGTTTAAGTGACATGGGCCAGCACTGCTGCTTCCGAAGGCCCTGGGCAGACTACATTGACATGGCAACACATACAAGCTCAAAAAAAAAAAAAAAAAACATACATTGGAAGCAGTGCAGCCAAGAGACATGCTACAAAATGAAGATAATGGACTGTTGGGAATAAATGAATGATTTTATGGAACAAATACTACAATGCAAGTTGTAAATGTACTGTAGGTCAGTGCTCCCGATAGTGTTTACGCCAGCAGAGACCACTGGTACCATCGGTTGAAAGCGACGAAAGCACTGCGCAGTGTACGTATTTCCCCTCAGATGTATTCAGTCCTCTTGTGTCAGACACAATAATCCATGAAGGTTTGATGATCAGTTGAAAATTGTCAGTGGTAGTGCTTTGACCTCAGCTACCTCAAACACTGCTGACGTAGAAATACGTCGGATATGTAGGCATTGAACCAAAATCTATGTAGCTCAGTTGCTTCATAGGGACTACAGGCACAACGACTACCGCTGCACAACAAACAAGGACTGTAAGAAGCAACGATGGTTGGAGGAGGGAGCAAATGAGTGCAGCAGCATTATCTGTCAGACCTAACAGGAAAGCTCTAAGGCATACATGTCCAAACAGAAGAACACACGCTCTGTCTGGGCAGGCTTGACAGTATTTATTGAAGGGTCAATGCCCACAAGACATGAGCTCGCAGGAAGGTCAAACACGTACACCACTCCTGTTACTTTCATATCACCATCATTCACCATCCCTAATTCTGATCTATTGCTGTCATTTTCAATTACGCCAGCTTAATTACAGGTAATGTCAGTGAAAGTCCAAAGTCCCACCGAGCCCAAATGAATACTGAGCCAAGCCCAAAAGAAACATGACAGCATACAACATGTTTTCTAATGGCTTTGTACAACCCACTTGGTAAACATTCAAGCAAGCCACAGTGATCTTACATGTCCACATTAAACTCGCAGCGGTGTTAAAATATGTTCTAGAAAAGCCCAGTGAGTCACAAAGACTCTTGTAAAAAACAAACCTGTTGAGGAGTCTGACAAAAGCACTAATTTGTGAATTTGGAAGTCTGAGCTTGGCTGGGAAAGATACGCAGCAGCATAATGCTCATGCATAAATCATGAAATCATCATCAATGCATATTCAGGGAGGCGGTATCACTCTGCTTCTCTATGGGAGATATGAAGGAGCTTGTGACAAAAAACAGATGATTACATCTTGATGTTTTTTTGTGTTTTTTTTTTTTTTTTAAGTTTCCAGCACTGACAAAACAACTCTAAACTAATTATGACACCATGATACTGTAGCAAAGAAGTTGAAAATTTCCATTGGACCCTAAATTGGACCCCGATATAGGAAATGTTCTGATGCAATGTGAATGAATTCAAAAGTAATGGGGGATGCATATTTTCAATAATTGACTTCCCTCTATTAAATATGAGTCAGACAGCCATAGCCTGTACACCATCTCTATTGAAAAGTGTTAGATAAGTGAGAGGAAGGAGGGCAAAAACACTGGAACATAAATTATCCACTAAGCTCGAGCAAAAAGCATGTGCCCATGCTAAAAGGAGTGGGAAGATATTAGTAATTCTCAGATTGGTGGGCAACTTTATTCGCCTGTACTGACTTCCCATTTCCGCTGACAACATAAGCTCCATCCATTACTGTTTGGGGGGAGGGGGGGTGTTTAGCCAAGCAAATATCCCCCTTCAGTCAAATGTGTCATCTGATTCAGGTTGTCACTTTGAGGCTGCTTGGCACCACGTGCTTCTTTGAGCCATGTGTAAATGAACGTACCACAGATTCCTCAGCAGCTGTCAATTTGTCACCATGTTTAAACATACATTACATTTTATACCATCTGGACCGAAACCTCTATGGCTGAACACAATCTGGTCGGCCTCCCATTTGTTGTTATTTGGGAAAGATTTTTACTCCAGAAAATAATAGAAATATATCTGTTACCGTCATAATACCTGTATTGTGTTTTACATTATATCATTCATAAACGGTAATACAAGTATAAAAGTACGCTGTCAACACTGTCAATAGTGTGTGGAATTGATTGTTGATTGTTTCTTGGAGGATTTGAGAGAAAGTGGAGTATACTATTTGGATGCAACCAGGCTAGCGAAGTTAGCACATCAGTATTTCCGCATTACTTCAACTGTGTTTACATTTGCCGGACTGACTGTCACTCGACTGTGCTCATGATGAGGTGCTCATATTTCTCAACACAAGGCCTCACTCTTTACTCTATTTTCCATGAACAATTAACCAAATAGTTGATCAAGGACATTTGAGCGATCGCTGATACTTCAAGGTGACAGCATGCTAGCTCCGCCTTGGAGATGCATGCCCAAGACCCACACTGGGTATTATTTACCATGCTTCACCCATTTCTGGAGCCCATTGCACAGGGGTCACCTTTCCCAGGGGTCCTTCAAGCTGGACACGCAAGTGACGGCCTCACGGCAATCAGCCACACAAGTGTCACCACATGTAGAGGACAGAGACAGTAGTTAGTACCCTCAATCCAGATATGAACGGACTTGACTTTCTTGGGTTTAAAAGACTGCAAACCGACCGCAAGGCTAAAGAGCAAATCCTGTTGGCATGGCAGCCAGATCGTGCAAACAACTGAGATGGCGGTTCAGTCTGTCACAGACTGTTAGGGTCAGTTCATTAACCTTTTGATTCCATCCCAGTTTTGACCAGATGTGCAACAGCAGACTCTGCTCAAAGTATCGCCATCTGCTACAAATGCAAACCCAAATTGTTGCTGTCATATCTGCGAGGAAAATAAGCTGCTTTTTGGGTGTAGATTTACAGCATGCATCGTAAATGTTTGACATTAAGCTTTGAGAAATCTATTGTTAGCACAATAAGGATGGGGTAATCACCAGAAATCATGAAAAATGTCAAAAACAAATAACATAAACTAAATATTTTCCCATTGTACTGTATTATGAATGTATTTTCTGTATGATTCTGATCATTTTTAAACAATTTCTTTGGAAAAAAAATCACAGAATTTGCACATTTGCTGATCAAATACAGTGCAGAAAGCTGAAATTAGGTTGTGGCAAATCTCTCTTCTCATCTTAAGTGTGTGAGCTGAGACTACAAATCTAAGTGCACTTCATTGAGTGCACCGGATGGCAGATGGCACATGCACGTTTCTGTTTGTCAGCATGTCGCCAATATAATGTTTGCAAAAACATTTATTATATACCATGATGTTCTACAGCCAGTGTAATGTCTTTGATGTAAGTATGACATCATTACCCTTGCTAATCGGACAATAAAATACAGGCAAATCGTATACGTGCGTGGGCTGGAATTTGCTTGTCGCTGCCATCCTTCCATAGAGAGGAAAATCAAATATATCCATGATCAAAAGAAGGTGATCAAACTTTTACTACAAAGTATCAGAACGATTGCTGGAGAAGGATTGGGCGCATGCGCTTCATACAAATAAAAACGTAAGACCACACGTTTTTCAGTTATTAAAACTAATAAATAAATGGGACTAAGAAGTATCTGAAACCACGTTTTAACAAAAGTGAATTATTATGTGGTAAGTTTCTGGCTTCTTTGTCCTTCGTCCCCACTCTGTTTGAAACACTTTAACTTTAGAATAAGTAAAATTCTAGACGCTAACTAGTTAGCCTGGTAGCTTGCTATGCTAGTGGCGCCCTTCTGTTATGTCCCTGCAGTGATCCCATAGCCTGTGCAAAGTGATGTAAACAAAGTATAATGGGAGTGTAAATGTGACTATCGGGGTGTTCTTTCATGCCTACAGGGCTCTAATAATGTTAAAACCCACATTTAGAAAGTCAAAAACAGGTTTTCTGTGCTCTATGAAACTAACTATGAAAATATAGTATTTATTGAATCGTCCTTCACGGAAATTCATTTTCGGGGCTGGAACCAATGAACGGCAATAAACGAGAGACGACCACTGACAGCCACAACATCTCAAGCCGTACTTTTCTTAATTCCTGTAAGTCACAGTAATGCACATTTCACATTGCTGACAAATGTCAAACTAATGAGTACGACAGTTTTGCTGTCTGGACTCCAAATGCTCATGCACTTACATGACCACATTATGAATGCAATGATCGGGCATGCTGTTGATCCACAAAGCACAAGTGCAGTGGGGGGGGGTCTCAAGGTTTGACAAATCTAGTCGTAACTTTGTTTTGATGATGTGAAATCATTGTTATGGTAGGAAATGTCCAAAATCCATTGCATGTCTCTAAAGCAATCCGTAACTGGTTAACAGGTTAACTGTTGCCCGTATACAGAGGTGTAGGACTCAAGTCACACGACTTGGACACGAATCAGACTTGAGTCACAATTTTGATGACTATGGACTTGACTGTTGTGGACTTTCTTAATTAAATGGGACAATGGAAATTTGAGCAATGCAGCTGTGACATTACTTCATCATCTTGTCCACCATACGAGAACTTGTGGTAAAGTTTGATGACACAGTGTGGTTAGGAGATGGCCAAGAAGTGGAGGACATGTCTCATCAAGCACTTTGGTTACACTATAAGAGCCACGAATGTCTATATCCAACTTGCCCCTTGGTTAAATTACCTGGAGTGCTCAAGGGAAGGATTCATAGCCAGAGGACGTGAAGGGTGAAGCTGGAATGAGATGAGGTGTAGGTGCTTCATGGACAAGGAGAACATAAATGTACATTTAAAAGATGCGTGGATTGGGCAGATCTTCTTCCAGCCATATACTGTACCTCAAAGACATGCTGGGGTTTCTCATTTTAAGGTTCATCTTCCAATTTTTTTTTGCATGTTCAACATTTTATGATAATAGAAACTGGGTCAAACTAGCACTCACATATTCCAGTCACATAATTTCCATGGCGAGTGAACTTTTGAATATTTCCATTGTACTCAGGGGTGCTGGAAAGAAGAGCACTTGCAATTCAGTAAGAATTTTGCCGACTGTTTTTCTAGCAGGAAGGTAAACCACTTATACAATTGAGGTAAAACAGTTTGGAGCATTACTTATGCCCCAAGACTCACCGAAAAACAGGTTAACAAAACTAAAATCTCACTGGACTCAATACTGAACAAAAATAAGAGAAAAATAATAGAATTCCCATTTTGGGAATTCAATATGAGATCAGGGATGCCCCCAAAGTAATTTACCTATAATGACCCAGCATATGAATAATGTACAAAGGCCATGAAATTGTGAGGAAAGAACTTAAATGATTTTTACAGCAGCTTCTACAAAGTATCCCCAGAGATGTGACATTACAAAAGAGCCATATGGAAAATGCAGCGAGAGAGGCAATAAAAGCCATAATAAACTTGCTGACAGCAGTAAATATGACATGTAGTTCAGCTGCTGCTGAAAGGCACTGACGACACCGGCTGAAGTGACTTTGTCAAAGAACTTCGAAACCACCTTTATTAATGGAAAAACTTGTCGGAAGAAGGCCTTGACAAAAAGCACCCTGGCAGGGAGAAAGGAGTGGATAGAAAATTATGGGATGTGTCAAAGAAGGAGGAGGAAAATGATGAAAAAAAGGAAAAAAAATTATAGGAACAAGACAGTAAAAACATGAGGCAAACTAAATGTGTAAAGACTACAGGAAACTATTTGGATGTGAAGCAGGTTACGGTGAACTGACCTCCAAACTGGATGATGGGGCTCAGCATTAACTGGCATTTTAGTTCTCACTCGTGGGCGATGGTGGCCTTTTATAGTTGGTCAGTCTGACAAAGGCACTGCTGTATTCCCCTGCACCACTTCTAGATGAACAGGGACGAATGCACAACAAAGCGAGCAGCTCCCAAAGCCACATACCATAGAGAAGCACAATGTCAGCGATTAATCTTAACACCCATAATGTGCATACAAAGCTGTATAAAGACTAAATAGTGACACTGTAGTTTTAAAATGTAGAAAATATTACAATTTGATTATACTCATGGCCTGATAAAAGTATGTAGCCAAACTCCCAATGAAAACATGTTTTCTAACGCCTTTGGGCTGGTTCTCATGTTGGAAAACTGCCACATGGCCCAGCTTCCCAAGGGAGGGCATCATGCTCTGCTTTACAATGTCTCAGTACATGTTGGAATTCATCTTTCCCACAGTGAACCGCAGCTTCCCAGTACCGCCAGCTACAGTGCCCTCCAAAAGTATTGGAACTATGACAACATTTGGGTTTAACATAGCAACATTTCAGATTTGATTTCCAGGTGTTTACATCTAGATCAGATGCACAACTTTTGTTTGAACCCACCCCATTTGTCAAAAGCATTGGATGCATGTGATAGACAGGTGTGTTGTGATGCCCAGGTGTGTCCAGTTGCATTGCTTATTCTATCAATAAATAGCACTGATTGTGTATGCGCAATTTCAGTTTGGGTAGGATAGGTTTTGCCTACAGTAAGTAGACTGCATTTAGAGGTGAAAAAAAACAGGTGAAACAAACATTGGTCAGAGCCAGAATAGTCATCCCTCATTTATTGCGGTTAATTGGTTCCAGACCCGGCCGTGATACGTGAAGTAGGATTCAATATGAATAAATGGAAGATTTACAGCATAGAAAACCTGTTTATGACCTCATAAAAAAGTTTAACATAAAATGAAACACCCCATAGTCGCCTTTCTACTTGTATGACCTAATATACTGTAGTATATACTGTATGATAACCAATAATCATATCATAAAACCTTATGAATAAAAACAAGAGGAGGAATCGCACCTCGCCCGGACGTGAGACCGCAGTGCCTCACCCTGGAGCCAGGTCTGGGGTAGAGGCTGGCAGGCGAGCGTCTGGTGGTCGGCCCTTCACCGCCCAGCCTGTAGAAGCCACACGGGATCTCCCCCCGAAAGACCCACCACGGGGGCAAGCTTAAGGGTCCGGTGCAATGTGCTTTGGGTGTGGGTTGAGGACGAGAGCCACGGCGACCTGGTCTTCAGCGGCCAAATCTGGTTCTTGGGACATGGAATGTCACTTCTCTGGTAGGGAAGGAGCCCAAGCTCGTGCGAGAGGTTGAGACACTCAACTCGACCCACAGTTTGGGTTCTGGAACCAAACTCCTCGAGAGGGGCTGGACCTTGTTCTACTCTGGAGTTGCTCCCCCGGCTCGATGCCTCCATGTTGGAGTCATCCCTGGTGAACAAGAGTGTCACTTCCCTACGCCTTTGGGTTGGAAGACAGCCGCTACAATCGAATGGACAACTTTTGTTATAGATATAGGCTCCTTACCGCTGAGTTAGTTTATCCATAATCGGAATAATAAAGAAGAACGTTGTATCTCCGTGGATAGCATCTTTGCCAATAGCAAATCAGGAGGGACCTGAATGTCAGCTGACTAACATCTACAAAGTGACGTTTATGCGATCAAACCAAACTACCTTCCTGAATGACCGGTAGCTCGCTATCGACGTAATGGGCAACCCTTCTCTAAAGTATAGAAAAGTTTCATTTCTATAGTAGGATCCCTCAGACAGACAGTAACATCAGACAGCAACAATATCATAGTGTGTCTATGGGTGCTGTGATCTTCCGACAGGCCATGCAACCTCAACAAAAGAATTGAGGAAAAAAATTGTACTCATCAAAACTGGGAAGTAGGATGTTAACATGACGGGGTCAACAGGGTCATACCTCAAAGCATTCCAGGCAAACAGTCGCGCTTCAACAAAATAACATAGTTGAAGACCACAATAAGTACGTATTTGTTTTGTTTGTGAAGACAGACAATTTCACTGTCAACAGCCCAAACAACAACACTATATTTTACCGAATAGCTTCATGCAGAGAAGATCTAGAGTTGTAGCCTCAATCTAATTTTCATGCAAAACATTGGGAACATATTCTTGCTTTTCACTATCCTTGTAGTGTTTTGGTTTGGTGTGTTTTTCATTGTGCTTTGCTCTGCAGTGGCATGGCTTGTTAATCTGCTCATCATCAGCACCGTCTGCTTGCAAGGGACAGCACTTTGTTGTGAGAGTTTTATCTGGTCTTGTGAACAATCGGTTGATGCTTTGAGCCAATTTTTGGTAGCACCTTTTGTGAAATGCCTTCTTGCTTACTGGTTTGTTGTTTCCCGATTTTGAGTTTCTGTCTTATAAGAATAATATTTAGTTTCAGTCCTTGATTCCCTTTTTGTCTCCTGCCTGATTCCTCTGCTATTCCCCCTGCATTCCTAATATAAAACCACAAGCGTCAGCCTTTCCCAGCCTTCACCTCACATCTTAATATCTCCTTGATGAGATCAGAAGGTCCTTTGTTCAGTCACTCTGTGTCCTCTTGTGGACTTAAAGTTAAAACTTTAGATGTGGCTTACAAATTCGGGACACGAGCACATATCGCATCCTCTACACTAAATTACTTTTAATGCTTTGCCATGGAGTGACATTTCTTTTTGCCTTTTTGAAAAGAACTACCTTTATACACCCTTTACGAAAGCCAACATTTCAGCAGTTTCTCAAAACTTACTTTTACTCCACCTGAGTCCCCAGGGTGCTCAGCAGAATATCAGAGGGACCGGTGCTTTGTCAGTCTCTACACATAGCGCCAAGGGCCCTGCTAACAATCCATGTATCAAATGTGGCTACAGCCTCAAAAAATGATGGCTTGCTGTATCTTCATGTCAGATCTGAGTACAGCTGAGGGGCACTCCAAATTTCTTCTTCAAATGAGTATTAAACTGTGTCTCGTCCTCTCGTGGAAATCTGTGCTTTGGTTGGCTGATTCCCTTCCTGGTATCAGCTCTAATAAGCAGCAAGTTAATCGAGAGCACAGCCCAACACAGATTCCCCCTGGGAGAAGCAAAGCAGTGCGGCTGACTGTGGTGCTGACAGCCAGAGAGCATTAAGCACACTGCGGCCCAGTGCAAGGACTCACTGAACCGTGACGGTGTCATTTCTTTTAATGGGTGCTTCTTTCTCTCTCGTAGCCTTGTTTCCTCATTCCCCACTCCTCTTTTGTGGCAATTTCTCACTCCTCTATTGTACTGCCAACAACAGGCTGATTTCAGAGTTTGCCTTTATTCCTTCAATACCCGGACCTCATCAGGCTATTTGAAATGCTCGAAGCAGAGGTGCTGTTGTTGCCGAGAACCCCAACGGCGTGTGTGGAACTTTAATTGGTTTGTTTAACCTTCAGAACACAATGAGCAGGCCGTAATGAAGGCTTGTGATTCAAGGCCATGTAATAAAGCTGAAGAGGGCCGTTTAGCCAAACGTGCCCACATACTTTAAGACGCTCTAAGGAACAACGGCTGCATATGGTATTTAACACAACATCGGGAGGGTGTTGTCAGCTTTGGGCTATTCTACTGAGAGAAAAGCATTCCTTTCTGGCAAGTGATTTTCATCAAAAACATGCCAGCAATATGGTGACCTGGTGTTGATCATTTATGTATATGCTGCATGGGGAAAGGGAAATGTATTTGGGCATGTGACAATATAAAGCTTTGCAGTCAGCAGCTTCTTAACACAAAATCTGCCTTTTGCAAACACGACACCCCGAGACATTCACGCACAGCCTCGAGCGAACTTGGATTCCATCAGGGTGTTCTGACAAAAGGCTATCAGAGAGACAAGATATCTTACACCATGATAGGACACCGCATAGGAGTAAAGGAAATTTATCAGCACCACATGGGCCGTTTTCCCCCCCCCCAGAAGGCTGAATTAGCATGTGTGAGTATGCGAGTGTGTGTGTGTGCATGTTTGTGTTGTGCATCTTTGATGAGTATTTTTAATGAACTGGCAAACTTCCTCAGAATATTGCTGTGTCAGGGTATAGTCTGCCTTTTAAGGGCTTCTGAATAAGTTATGATATTTGGAGAGATAATGAGATGGGGGAAGGCGATAGAGGAAGAGAAAGGAGCTGAGATCGTCAGCAGGAAAGTCTGAACGCAAAGTGACAGATGGAGGTCTGATGGACTTTTCCAGGTCAAACTGATTAAATAAAGTTTGTCTATTTAATTTCTTACAACATTTTGAAAAAGCACAATGATTTTGAAACTCTCAAGTTTGCAGTCCGCTGCTTACAAAAATGTCATTTTTTTTAGGGCTGTCAAAAAACACACTGATGGTGTTTAACATATTTTCCAGAGTGTAAGGCACACTTTTTTGTCATGGTTTGGCTGGTCCTGTGACTTGTACTCCAGAGCAACTTTTTATCACACTGACAGCCGCGAGAGGGCGCTGTTGTGTGCCAGTATCTGCTACTCCGATCACTCCTGTACCACTGAAAATGTACAATGTAAACAACTTATAAAGACAACTGTGGCCCTGGCCACACAAATACGGATATTTTAACACCGCATACACCGTTCCCAATCAATCATCAACAGGGTGAAGCAGGGCTTTGACCTTGCACCAACTCTTTTTACTATCTTCTTCAGCATGATGCTTCAACGGGCCACAGAAGACCTCGGTGACGAAGATGGCATCTACATTCAATACCGCACTGATGCTAGCCTCTTCCACTTACAACGCCACAGGGCTACACGAAGACCCTAGAGCAACTGATTTGGGACTCTTTGCTGACGATGCACAAACTCCTCACAGAAATGTTCCAACAAGGATTTTAACCGAAGTCACCGAAACGAGCGAATTCAAAAAACAATGCAAGCAGCTGATGTTTGCTAAATATAAAGGCAGAAGAGTCTTGGTTATTATACTTATTGTTCTGTCATGCTTGTTTTTGTTTTAGATAATTTATTTATTTATTATTACAATGATTATTATATGGAATAAAATTACATGGAATGCAGGAAGTGAATAATATGTACTGCACAAGATCTGGAATGTATAGGGGTAGGATTAAATGAGCTTTGCTTTTCCTTTTGGACATGTGGAACTGTGAAATGATTCATGAGATGTATTCCATTGTAACCTGCATGCATGTTCCAATAAAACCAAAGCAAAGCAAACCAAACAAGGATTTTAATCCAAGTCACCGGCTTGTGGGGACAACATGCTAACCACTCGACCACCAAGCCAACAGCCAACATTTGTGCTTGTCGGCATGTTCCCATATTCACATAGAATCACACCTTTGGAACACACAGATTATTTTATTCTAACATCTGTGAAATGGGTCTAGGAGTCTCAAGGACAATTTACAATTTAATTTGAACAGGAGTAGATATAAACAATTACAATGCCAGCACTGGAGAGAGCAATTAGCTGCCAATGACGGTTTAGCAAAGTCCAATCGCTCTCTGAAGAGGAACTCTGTTGCTCTTCCTTTATGACTTCTGTCGGAGAATTGCTGCAATGGGTGTAAACTTCCCTTTTTTAGTTGTTGGGATATTAGGCGCCAGCCAGTCTAGGTTTGGGCAGCTAAACTCTCCTCAGACAGAGATTAAAAAGGTGACATATCTAGATACTGTGTGTGTGCAGATATAAACAGGGTAAATTTGTTCCAAGTGAAGGATCTTCTGGGTGTGTTTTGTCTCTGTGGTATATATGTGTGTGTATGTATGTGTGTGTGTGTGTGTGTGTGTATTTGAAAATGGCTATATTTAAGACATATTTGCAAATGGTGATTAATCACGATTCATTAACTTATAAACTGATTAATCTGATTACAAATCATTTGAAAGCCTTATTTTTTTCATTTAGTCGGAGTGAATGCAATTTTGATCACGCCTGCCCTTGTTAGGGTCTCTGGTGAACTGGAGCCTATCGCTGGTGACTTTAGGCAGTGTACACCCTGGACTGGTCACCAGTCAATTACAGGGCGACAAATTATACACACACAATCATACAGCCCTAGGGACAATTTAGAGTCTGTATCTTTTCATAGTGTGAGAGGAAGCGGGAGAACTTGGACAACATGCAAAATCCACACAGAGATGATCCAAAAGACATTCAAATCTGGGTGTCCTGACTATGAGCCAAAGTGCTAATCACAACTGCCCCTGTTGCATCCTCAGAATGTGCACTGTATTTTATATAGAAGATGAAATAATGTAATGTATTGGACAATTGACAACATTTCCATTATCAGTAATGGGCGGGTGGAGATAACAAGTCATTGATCTGAATGCCAGTGTGGTATTGATCAGAATCATGCTGCCATGTGGGTCTTTCTGGATGGAGGTGAACTTCGGATAGTTGATGTTGTTATTCTCAAGAACACAAACTCGCTCAGAGTGAATTAAAAGTGCCTTTCCTGTTCGCAGCATTGCACTCCATTTTGTCTCAGTTGTTTTGAGACGTTTTTAGACAATTATGCCCATTTGTACTTGTGACATCTGCTAGGCAACTTTTAGGCCTTAAATCACTGAGCCTTCAACACTGGATGTGACGACACCTAGAATAAATCCAAAACTTTACACCAACTGTAAGTTGTAATTCACAGTATGATTTAATTTACTTTTAAGTTCTAACTTAAACTGCGTGTGTTAATTACTTGTGACAGAGCTGTCGCAACCAAAGTGCTTGTAAAATCCAGACTGACTGAATGCTGTTTTCATCCACTTCAGTCCAGCAGGTGCCAAACTGCTGTCAAACCATTGTGATGTATACCATTCATCTGCCATTCATCATAAAGCATGAACCCATTTTAAGAGGCACAGAAGATATTTCACTTTCAACATGTTTCTTTCTGGGCAGCACAGTGGAAATGTGGTTAGCCCATCTGCCTCATAGCCACAGCAAGGGTACAGCTTACTACTGACCCGAAGTCAGCCGGGATAGGCTCCAGCTCACCCATGATCCTGAACACGATCAACGGTAGAAATGAATGATGTTTCGAACTCTGACTCATGAATGTTCAGCATTCTGTAGGACTGGACATGTTTATGCCACACTTTCATGCAATCTATCCAGTGCCACATTTCACGTGGGACCAAAGTGGTGGAATGACATAGTTATTTTAAGATAACATATGCTTGCCTGGTGTTGAGCCTTTGAACTGAGGAAAAACGGAATATGAGCATATCAGATTAGGGTTTTTCCCCCCCTTCGCTGTCACTTTTGGTTGTGTCCAGTCACATGGATTTACATTTCGATTAGGGGTTTAAATGCTGCGCCGAGCTGCACTTGAAATGACCCTTCTCAAGTGTAGGCCTAAAGCACACTGTCTCCAAAAAGGTCTGACTAATAGGCAGCCAAGCATGACAACTAACCATCAGTAACACTCAAAAAAAAAAACAAAAGTCTCTTGGCCTTCAACTCTTAATGTTTTTGCAAGCTCCATCTACTGTACTGTATATACCAGGAATACAAGGGATAATTTCCCTCCAGTGTTTCTATTAGGTGTTTGATTACCTCTACCAAGCACATGCACAATAAAATGGAATAAGTGTCTGTGGATTTATATAGTGATTTATTTGGTTAGTTAGTTAATGTGTTAGTCAGTATAAAAAGTACTGTGGGCCAAGGAAGAAACTTTCAAAACTTTATTGAAAGCAAGAAGGGTGCTCGAGACCACAGGCTGGTGCCAAGGCCAATCTGTTAACAAAGCGGACAATTCCTGGCACATCCAGTGCCACAGTAAGAACACTTTTCTGAGCAATGCAAGTACTGAACGCTGAATTTGTTGCTTTTCGTCTATATAAAATAAATAAAAGAGACCCATCAATCACAGTGCTGTAAGTTAGCAGAACAAAAATAACATTGTTCATCACCGTCTGATCTCCGGTTATAGCAACACAGCTGGGTGAATCCCCATCATAATGTTCAGTTTGGTTTTCTTTTTGCCATCATACGTCCTGCTGATTTTGGTCGTCACTGTAGTCCTGCACGGGTTGTTTGTGTGATGGGCCACCTCTGTTAACCCCTCGTTTTCCACTATGTTTACCGGCCTGCGGTTCATCACGATCCACTTGGCAAGAACGATCACCAGCCTGTCGGTTGCAGACTTGCTCAAGCGGGGTGTTCTCTTTGGGTTTAATTTGGCATTTGCTGTTGCAGTTACACCCCCCGTTTTCTTTTCTTTGCTTTTCTCTTCTATCCGGTCGCTCTGAATTTGCATAATAAACATTAAAAAAAGTCAAATAAAATCTATATTACAGGAAAAGATAGTCTTAAAGCAAATCTGTTTAGCATGAAAAGGCATTTAGAGCAACAATACTATCTGGCCCAATGGCTGGACACGACAAAAAAAAAAAAAAAAAATGTTCTTGCCAAGTGGATTGCGATGACCTGCAGGCCAATAAACATAGTGGAAAACAAGGGGTTAACAGAGGTGGCCCAACATACAAACCACCGTGTAGGACTACAGTGACAAGCAAAATCAGCAAGATATATGACGGCGAAAAGAAAACCAAACTGGAGATTATGATGAAGGATTCATCCAACTGTGTTGCTATAACTGGGCATCAGTGGACCTCAGTGCTAATTTAAATTTGGCATGGGCAGACGTCTGCCCTTTCTGTGTGGTCTTGATTTATTAGCTCTGAAAATAGACAAAAAGCAACTAGATGAATGGAAGGATTCTACACATTTTAGTCAGTCCCTAATGGAACCTCATCCTGCTACTTTTTAAATAAAATATAACATGAAATAGAATAAATACAAATACATGAATTACACACCGGTGGTCAAAGTAAATGTTCAGAAATTGTTCACAAGTCACCTTTGAGCATGATTATACATTCATGTGATACGAATTTGCTTTTTAACCTCTGCTCAATTGATTAATGTTTAATGGACTGCAGTGCGCCGTGAAGCCAATACAAAGAGATCGCTAAAACTGCAAAACATAGAGGTGAAACACCATCACTCTCTAAGCAATTTGATCAGTTCACTTGTTTTGTATAAAGCGCTACAGGTGACCCATAGAGTGTTGTAGTACCTGACACACAATGGTCCTCTCAGTGAGCGAGTTGGATTAAGTGAGCGCTTTAAAGCAAATTAGTTCATTTCCAGTGATTGAACCTGTGTCCTTCTACCAACATGGGCAATTTAATATGTTGCTCTTTTGCTGCAAACAACTTGCTTGATGTTATTTCTTCTCTCTGGTGAACACAGCAGCAATTATGTTCTATCGCCGGCCCTTTTTACTTTCCCATTCACATTTTTTCTGCCTGTCCGTTCAGCTGTTCAGAGGAAGCATGATTGTTAGATTTAACGCACTGCAACCATTCCCCAGTCTGAGAGCTCAGGTCATTCATCTTGTAGAGTGCAGGTGAACAGGAAGAAATAATGTGCACACTGACCCCAGAAAACATACATTTTTCCTCCAACAATGACTGCTGGAATGCGGCGCTATCCAAGTTGAGAATATGAGGGAGATTGAGGGAGAAGGAACAAAATGCTCAGTTAATAGTTTCGGAAATAAACTAAGGTTGTTGGGTCCTGGAGAGAAAATGGGAAACACTGACCTATGGGGGTGACAATTCTCACAGCATGATATTGCTGAGAATAGAAAGCAAATGAAGAGGGAGACACTGCACCCATTTGCACATTATTTCTGGTGGAAATCTAAGCAAGTATAGCAAAAAAGACAAAAAAAAAGAACCGGCTGAAGACTAGATTAGCTTTGATTTTGCTGTTGCTGGTATGTGTAGTGACTGTTTATTGGGGCTGGCGAAGGCGACGGAGCAGCCTTAGTACGAGTCCTAAAGGGAGCAGGCCAAATACCCTGGGAACAAGGGACCATAACTATCATCCTAACACATGCAGCGTAAAAACTGATATAAACATGCATCACACTCCTCACTGGACTTGGCTTTAGTGGCTACACGAAGAGAAAACAAAAAATACCTAAATGGGCCATTTTAGGACTTTTGTACACTTAATTCAAAAGGTATAAAATCTGACAATATGATATGTACACACTCCAAACCGGTGATGTATGGTGAGGTTCATGGTTGGTGAGGCACTGACTCCTTTGGCGTTTTTTTTTTTTTAATACAATTGCTCATTAAGAGAATAACAACATCCCCATTCTATGGCCAACCATAGGCCCATCAGCATATTGCCCACAGTGTCCAACATTGCAGCGAATCTGGTAGCAAAACAAATAATCAATCATTTAAACACCACACCTTTTGCCCTACATCCCATGCAGTTTGGCTTTAGAACCAATTGCTCCAAGCAAACTGCTATGTTAGACCAACCGAGGTCGGGTTGTCGGTGCGGTGTTCCTGGATCTCAATAAGGCATTTGACACCGTCAATCATAAAATCTTGCCAACAAAATGATGTAGTTTAAATCACCAGATGCACTGAAGTGGATTGGTCTTACCTCACTAAGCGCTCCCAATATGTCAGAGTCCAGTCCGTTAAATCAGCAGCCCACCGGCTGTCCACAGGTCTTCGTCAAGGATCAAATTTGGGACCGTTGCTGTTCTCACTTTACATTAATGGCCTCCCATCCAGTTGCGTTGATGTCTCTGTCCAAATGTATGCTGATGACACTGTCATTTACGCTCATAGTAGTGATATCTCACAGGTGGTAGATAAGTTCATGGACATGCACGCTCTGATCTTCTCACATGCCACATACTGTTTACCCATTCTTCTTCTTTTAGTTTAATGGGGGGTTGCAACCATGACTTTAAAAGGTGCATACCGCCACCTACTGTTTACCCATTTGGTCGCAGGCTAGCATTACGTCTCTCAAACCGCTGCATTCACTTCACAAATACACTATAAACATTTTGGACAAGAAACCATACATTTCTCGCCATTGGCCGATGTTACACAAACATAGACCACTATCATGACTGCCACCTGCCACACCTGTTGCCAATCACTCATCGTGGAGCTCCCTCACCCTGCCTGATTCTGTACAGGTGTTCGTCATCACCTCTGATTACCTGCTGCCTATTTATACCGTCTGGTTCCTCCTGGGAGTTGCAAGTTTGTTTGACTCTCATCTCATGTCCCACCCTACAATTTCTCATTTTTACATTGCCTGGTTTTTTTTTTTAATAAAAAAAAAAAGACCTTTGCTTGTTTTTTTTTGGCCTCTCCTTTTGCCTGCCGTATTTGAATACCTTTACCTTTCTGGACTGACATGTTGTGTACCGACCCCCGCCTATGTATTACTGCACCTTGAGAACTGCTGCCAACTCTGCCTTTGAGTCCTCCTCATGTCAAGCCAGGACAACTACTCATCTTGGAAAACATGGCCAAATTATCCAGTATCTGTTTTATTTATAAAATCATTAACTGTTTATCATCTCCTCCTCTTCAACATCCTTGTCAACATCCCAACAGCTGTTCATAGCAGAGCTGGAGGCGCTAAGAATGGAGATTGCATTATTCCATTCGCAACATCTTTTTTTTCTTCACAAATAAATATAGGTGTTTGGAAAAAATAAAACAATATATGACGTTACAACATTTATAATGTGAAACTATGAAATTAGTTTGAAGACGTGTACCTCCCCGGAACAAAAAATTGGGTATACACTATGGAGCAACACTATGGAGCAAGCAAAGCAGGGGACAGTAAAACAAAGTAATGTACTTTACAGATGTAAAAGTATCTTTTAATACTGCACAAGAAACGTATTTGCATCATGGCAGTGGCAGCTGGTAAGATAGTTCATTTGAAAGACCGTTAAAGTGCTTAGGTAGGGTGGGTGCTGCTGTTTTAGTTAGCAATTAGGTTTAAATGGGCTCATCATTTAACTCTTTAATGTTTGATTTTTGGTTGTTAAACAGGCACAATAAAGTCAGTTGGACACAAATTATTAAATATTTGCATTTTGCGTCTTCAAAATCGCCCAGTCTTGTGTAAACAGCTCTTTTGCAGAAAGTAGAAATTAGAACAAGCAAGTTCAACTCTGGCACAGTGACATGCAAGAGGATGTTAAAGACGGTCACCTAGAATGAGACTAGGGGCGTCTTTGAATAGTCGACTATTCGCCAATTCGAGTCAGAGGAATCTGATTCAACTATCAATCTCGCTTTTGAATTGTATTGTATCAACAGGTGTATAGTATTGTGTAGTTCTGAACATTGTTGTTTTTCAAGCCATGTTGTTCCTATTCTGTGTACTTTTATGATGTGTATTATGCCCACTTGCACTTGAAGACGTCCCAGGTAACATGGCCACTTGCCGGGGAAAGAAATAAAACAAAAAAACAACTTTCAACATTTAGTCGACTACGTACAAAATCGAATGAATCAGATGTGACCATAAAAATCCTTAGTCGAAGACAGCCCTCAGTGAGACTAAATGAATCATTAGGATAAATGGAGACGAGGTTTCGTCAGCTTAAGATGTATGAGTCGGAAAATCAAAAGACGGAGCCTATCAGTCTGCCGGGGTCACACCTCTCCGGTCCAGTGTGCAGAAACAATGACTACTCAACAGTTACTGTGCAAGTCTCTTTGTGGCTATGAATCACTTCAGCTCATATGCGTCCTTATAATAGCAATTAGATGTCCATTCTAGAGTGTGTACTTTGATGAAAGACAGTGACATACTGTATAGCACCTTTTTATATCTGGGTCCAAGGCAAGCATCTTCTTCCATTAGTGAGCTCTAGCCCATCCCACAACTCTTCGTGGTTAAAATGTAACATAGTATCTATTCTGCAAGCCTCATATGGCAGGGAAAGGCTCTAAATCTTGTTATAAGCTCAGAGCGGATCGAGGCACACCATTTCTGCACACTGCATCTAGGCTCGGCGGATGTGAAAGGAATTACTCCTGCTGGCTGTTGCTTCGGAAAAGTGCTTTTAATTGTCACTGATGTTTTGTGTTCTTTTTCTGACTATGGGCCAAGTAACAGAAACATAAAGTTGCTAGATTCATAACATGTCATCATTTCTCATGCAAATGTGTAAAATATATCTACCCAAACAGGACACGCATGTGTCCGTCTATTGTGAATGAACTACTTCTCCCAGTCATTGTGCATGTTGCTCAGATGAAGAGCATAAGAAAAACAGGCTTCGACTGAGCCTTCGCTCACTTGCAGACCCTATAAGGGTGAGGTGTTTTTTTCTTGCATCCCTCCCCTGTGATCCCACTTCATTTTCTTCCCTCTTTAAAAGGAAAAGAGGGAAGATGCTCCAACTGCAAGTGCAAAGAGAAGCTCTATGAAACCATACATCTGAATTTTAAAACCACAACATGCGCTTTTCATCTCATCAAACCCTGCATAAATTAAGCAGTGATTGCTGATATTTGAAGTTCTGTTAACATGATACTGGTGTGCAGTGTTATTGATTTATGGCTTGGCAATGCTGCCCTTCAGTGGTAAATGAGTAGAATCACTTTTTTTTTTAGACACAACCCAGAAATGAGAAACAGACAGTGATACAATGACAGTCTGAACAGAATCAACCACAATATATATATATACTCAGAGCCGCATGCATTCTTAAAGTAATCAACTCCATGTTGAGAACATCTCTAAGACAAGTACTAGCCTTTCATCTCCAATTGTCCTGTTGTTCTCCATTATTTTGCTTTTAAACACACAATTACTCAGCGTCTCATGTGTAAGTCAATATCACGTACTTTGTCATGCATCAGTCCTGATGAAATAAACATTTTGCAACCGTTTCCAGAAAAGCAATCCACACCGGTCATCCATCAAGGCCCAAAATTCTGTTCTTTTTTCGCTTAAAGGAAAACTGCACTTTTTTTGTAATTCTGCACATCATCCACAATCTTTGTGTGACAAATGAACACGTCTTTTTGATTTCTGTGCATTCTAAATATATAAAAACAGCTAAAAAGACACAGCTAAGAATGGGAAGCACCTATTCCGCCTATAAAGCCTTCTGAAAAAAACCTTCAAAAACCACCAACAATGCCCCATTTACACATTTATGTGATGTGCATATTAACCAAGCCACAGTGACATTATTATTATTATTATTATTATTATTATTATTATTATTAACATTGTTACACCGAAGAACTACGTTATTGCCGTAGTGACACCTCACCATACCACACCGGCTAGCAACTAGCCTCACCACGCACTCACTCAGAGCACTGTGCTCACAATGCCTCGGACTACTACCAAAACGGTGACGCTACATATTGGAGATGCCACTACTGCTGCTGTGTTTTTGAGTTTGAAAAAGTGAACACTAAGTGTAGCGTTTCTTCCTACGTTGCTATGTGAAATCAATGCGCTCAGGAAGGAAGTTACGGTCATGCTTAAAATGACCAAAATACGGCAAAATACTGTAAGTATTACATGTTATTATAAATGTGCCTATTACTATATGATTACAGCATATATATAAAACTAAAAATGTTGTTGGAGGTGTTTTAATAGCGCACTTTGTAGGTGTGTCCCATTAGTTGCGTCTCTTTTTAGCTGTTTTCATATATTTAGAATGCACAGAAAAGAGAAACGTGGGCTCATGTCTTCCGTAAGGATTGTGGATGATGGGCAAAATTACCCAAAAAGTGCAGTTTTCCTTTTAACTCAAGGATCAGCAGTTGCCCTTGTGTCAAAAATCGAATTCTCTACATCGGAGAGAGAACAAAGCTCTGTTTTGAGTGATGAAAATCATGTGAAAGAATTGTCCACGGTTGTTTTTTTGGAAGAAGTCTAGCTATTCCCAAGTGCAGCTGAATGACACATGTTTAGAGAACACCATGGGGTTGTACACAAAGCACAGCAGATCGCGTTGTGACACTGGTGGCTGATATGGTCCAGATCATTTGGATGTATTTTTAGAATGTATAGTGTGCATATGGCCGGCACACTGGGGTAGTGGGTAGCATGTCTTGCTGATAGCCGAAGTTTGAATCTCTGGAGCATCTCTGTGTTTGTGTGGGTTTACGCTGTTTGTCTATATGTGCCCTGTGAAGGTGTTCTGTAGTCCTAAATCTGATGGGATATACCCTAGCTCACCTGTGACCCTAATGAGGACAAGCAGTGTGGAACATAAATGAATGGTGTGCATAACAATGTGATGCTTGTCCTCTCATTGCGTGTGAAATGCTTCGTTTCAGTCACACCTGTCCAGCTTTTTTGGATCAGTTCCTCGCTGAGCCTTTGTACCACCCACATAACACAAAGCAAGGTGCCAAACAAAGAACCCTTTTGAAAAATAGCATGTTGAAAGCCTGCACAAACAACATACATGGCATCGATTTCCACTCCAGCGTATTCACGCTCTTGTAATAGGGACTAAATCACTGAATGTGGCCACAAATGTGTTTTTTCTGCATGTCACAACAATGAAAAACAAACACAGTGGGGATTATTCTCACAGTACTTAATTACTCACAGGTGTTGCAGTAACAAGATTTGTCCATTAGATGTCGCGCTATTACTGGGTGTGAGGCTTCTAAGCGTCCAACCGCTGGCCTGGTTTACAGACCAATCAGAGAAAAGGTGGGCGGGTTCTACAGTGTTACTACAGAAGAAGTTCGCACCGAACTGCCGCTGCTGCGGCTCTTGCTGCACCTATGAGTGTCCACGTAAATAAATAGCCGCGGCTGATTATGCCGAGTTAAAGAGCATCTGACTTGCCCTGTCCAATGATGGCACTCGATGTTCTACCCGTGGAGGACTTCCCGCGTAAAGTGATACCCAGAGGTGACCCCTGCATGTGCAACGCCAAGTGCCGGAATCGCAGCAGCAGCAGCAGCGTCGTCTTCCTGGGATTATTCATGCTGTCACTTTCCCTCCACGCTGTCACCCTGGTCTGCTACTTGGACCTGCGCTCCGAGGTCAAGAGGGAACTAATCCACCAGAAGCGGGACTCCATGTTGACACTTGTGGGGAGTGACTTGGCCAATCCGGCGTCTGCGGCACTCCCGCCCGGCCCCCCGCGGCTCGACCCCGGCAGCAGCCGCGGCGCAGATGATCCCGAGGTAAATTAAAGCAAGCCATAAAAGCGGTCTCTTGGAGGGAATACATAATTGATGGTTGTTGTCAGGTTGTGTGTGTGCGTGCTGTTGTGGCGTGTTTCAACTTTTCATAACTCGGTTTCTACAATACTGTAATGTATACTGAATCAAGTCTGAAATATACTGAAATATACTGAAATGTTGTTAATGTTATAAAACGCACATTAGTGTACGTTAAGAGTTACAAAGGCTCTTGACACTTTTACGGCTTGGGAACATTGTGTACGTTTTTTGGCCCTCTAAGATGTTAGCTTTTGAGTGTAATTATTAGACAATGATAACAATAAAATAATGTTGATTACCATGAAGGGCATGAACCGAGTCTGTTGTGCACCATTGACTTAAGTACTATTAAGTACAGTATTGTTGAACATTCAAAATCAAACACAATCTGCTTTGTGGCACTGGTTGACCTCCAAATTGTTCCAATTTTGCAATATAAGTATATAATTCACAATTACCAAACCAATGGAAATTTATTTCCGGCAACCTCCAAAGACAATCACCTCCAAAAGCTTTCCAATTTGAGTGAAGTCCACAATTGCTTTTTGATTTTTCCTTGGCTTTTCTGTGCTTATGTAATACCACCAGGGTATCGGTAATGAGAAGAAGAAAAATATGATGATCAGTGATAAGATATGATGACTTCCATAAGTGGAAGTCACGCTGATGTAGGAAAATGTGGGCGGTGCCGGAAGACTTAAGGGGAGGTGCAGCAGCTCGATTAAAAGAAACAAAAATACATTTATTCAAACCTGCTACACTAACTTTTGCTACGTTTAAAGGCAACGGCAATTGATTTTGTAGTTCCTACACTGGAAGATGAAACAAAGTCTCGGGTGAGCAGAAAAGCAACCAGATATGCTCCAGATCATTTGTTTGTCAAGGATGGTAGACCACAACCATGTGATTAGTTTTTTTTGTTGTCTTTTTTATGTTTATGTAATGCCACCACAGCAAAAGTGTTATGATAACCATAGAGCCTGAAATGGAACTTATGCTGACATAGGAAATAGCCTGGGTTTGTATGTTTTGCATGCAGAACAGTGTTTTACCAAGCAGATGTGAACATACATACACTACACAATATGAATTCATTTAAGCAGTTTCTTTATGTGTCAGTGGGTGACAATATTGATCTTTTCCCACTTTTATTAGGTGACTTTTAGGAGTCTTCAGAGGGTCAGGAGTTTAGTTAGGGATATTAAATTGTTACTTACTTAGATGCAATAAAGGTTTTATGATGGTGAAATGTTGTTGGCAATCCTCTCGGGTCATTTTCATGCTAGTCATTAGCATGTGGTTGGCAAAATGGGTGTGTGTGTGTGTGTATGGAATTGATGTTTCATTCGATGTATCACTCTTAGGCGTTACTATATAACATCAGTTTCCGGTTCTGTTTGCCATCCCACATTTACTCTGTGCCATCACTGCCACTCGTCTGTGGCGGTATCTAGGCATGGGCCGGTTACCGGTTTTCAAAATCACGAAATTTGTAGAAAGTGGAGGTGCAGCACGGCCTGTACGTGGAAATATTATATAATATATAATATTGTTATCATTTTACATATGTATAAAAATGGTCACGTCCTGTGTTACCACAGGCGTGGGCTGTGTTGCCAGAAGCCGGGCATAGATAGCACCGCGTTAACATTGAGCGACGCCGGCACAACCATTATGTTGTCGCTGTTGTCGGTCAACATATTACTCATGTCGAGCGTCACTAAATGTGGAGATAACGTCACAATGCTAACAACAATCGCATGAGAATTCTCATTGAGAACTGCATTTTATTTATTTAGAAACAATTCAGTTATTTTGTGTTATTTATTTAAAAAACACGAGTTCCACTTTCATCGTGTTCTATTACATGGCTTAAAAATTGAATTGACTTTTTTTGTTCTCAACAGACATTTCGCAATCATACATTTTACAGCTGTAATTATACATGTAATACTGTGATATCGTGATATTTTTGCCCATGGTTATCATACCGTCAGACTCTCATACTGGCTCGTGCCTAGTGGTAGCACACAAAAACATAAAACGGCCAAAGACAAGCAGCAAAACACACTTGTGGAGTTCATCCTTTTTAGAGCTAAAGCCTTTTACGGCATGTATTTCCAGAAGATTTTGGTTGAACTCCAAACTGTACGACTTGGGAGGTTCCTCTGTGCTCTGGCTTGATTATTTGCTTCATCAAATCACATTTAAATACCAGTGCGTTGCTTCCAAAGCTTCTCCTAAACACGTAGACTGGTGTTCATACTCTTCCTAATGAGAGTCAAGTCAATGTGCCGGAGCAGGTAGTCAGAAAACGAAGGAGATCTCCAGTCAGCAGGTGCAGAGCCCTCGGCTGGATGTACATTCATTGGCAGTATGGTGCAGTTGGGAGGGTAGCCAGGCTCACCTCACATGTGTTTTCTTGTGAGGTGGCGGCTGATGTAATAATGTTCATTGTGTTGTCTGTGGCTTTGGAACACTCACTCTCCACCACCACCAGCCAGTCTCCTTACACTGCTTTACACTACACCACCTTTAGAAAAAAACATTCTCCTATTAAGGTGTATGGCTTATCGCCGGGAGAGGTCTTTGACCTTTGACACTTTTATGCCCTGGAATAGAAACGGGTACCTGTAGTCCAATAATTAACCCAATGGGGTACATTACTATACACCAGTGGTTCCCATACTAAATATTGAACATAATAAATGGGGTAATTTATTTTCAGGCATTCACGGACAAAAATGTGTGTTTGGCACATGGTCACATTTTGATGAAGTGCCACATGAACATTAACAATCCTACATATATTTTATTCCAGTTTGATGTTTGCATCCTTCAGTTTTAATGGGTTGAATTGAGCTTCGCGATTTTTGTCCACTCATGATGGCTATGGTTGAAGTCTGCTTATTTATTTAATACCAAATTGAAGAGGAAAGTTTAACAATCACGATAAAGCAGTACAAAAGTACAAAAGTAAACGTACCGAAGTACAAAAATACACATAACCAGCGATAAAGCCTCATTTTTCGGGGGAATCCCCACTCACAGAGACGGGTTTTCACCACTGCGCTGTGCGGGGGTTGAAACACCAGTATGAGTGAAATCTTTGAGATTAAACACTCTTCAACACAAAATAATCATCAAGCTTACTTATTTGTTCATATAATGCACCAAGAGCAATGAACAACTTCACGCACACACAGGCATTCAGGCGCACTCGTAATTCTGACTGGCGCTAATTGTTTTTCATTTTGATTCACGTACCCCTTATGACAATTGGTGTGCCCCACTTTGGGAACCTAGGGTGTACACTATCCCTATTTCTGACAGTGTTATACAAGTATTATTGTATTATATTCTTCAGGTCTTACCATTAGCTATAGGTCTGTTGGTGCCAGTGTTTGCTTTGTAACATTTTCCTTAGCTATGACTCTTAATATAGCATAACTTATTTTAGATAGTCGAGGTTTTTCTGGCTTAGGCCGAGGAGATGGGCCTGGTATTCAATCCAGATGGTGACACTTCATGAAGTGAAAGACTGTGGGCCAGCTGTAAATATTTAACAGTGCTGTGATGCTGTCCTCTCCAGATGTCTGCATTAAACAACTCTGATTACACATCCCACAGTTTACATAGTTGGAGAAACAGGAGCATGTGGCGTTTGGACGCAGCTGCCGCACTTGTTAGCTTTTGAGACTTTTCCTTTGAAGAATCTTTTGGTTTTTTGGAAGGCTGAAAGACTTTTCATTGGATTTTTCACTTAAGTGTCCATCAAAGGCACGCTAGCAGGAACGCAACAATTTAGTAGGGAAACAGAGATGTGCAACAGGGGATGATAAAAGTGAAATGTGCAAAAACGATTAGGAGACCCGAGCATATTTGAGGACATACTGTGTCGACATACCTCTAACATGCCGAACCCGAGGCATGTTGGCTGTTTCAGTGTAGAGTAGCAGGGCCGCGTAAGGTTTGTGACTTGTGTGAAAACAACTTTGCATACCACATTTAGAGCATGTCAGAATTAATTTGATATGTCAAACAGATTGGGCAGTGCTGAACATAACTCAGCCTTGCAAGGGGCGTTTTGACGCTATTATTCTCTAAAGCAGCTGGTTATAACTGAATTCAAAAGGCAACTTGCTGACGCTTCATTTCCACCTGTTATAATTTCAGAATAAGCAGATGTTGTTTATTTAGGTGGACAATTTAGTGTTGAGAGCCAGACAAAGGGATGACTGATTATTCAGATATTTTTTCTAAAATTTCCCAAAGTAAAATCCTTTTCCACATAATTATCCAGTAAATGTTTACATAAAAATTGTGTAATATGACCAGTAGAGCATGCTGAGTCTTTGGTTTTCATACAGTTGTATTTGCTAAATATAAACTGATCAAATTTTAAGACAAGTTGAAAAATTGCAAGAATGTACATTTTGCAATGTTGGCTCTTAACGAGGTTCTAAGTACAGCTTGAAAATGTAACGGCGATCGATTTTTTGAGGTCTGATTTTTTTGAGGAGGCATTTTTGTGATCCAAATGTATGACTCTTTTGAATGAATGTTGTTTTGAGAAGCCAAAGTCCTTACGTGTAACCCCAGCGACTACCTGGAAGTACACTTCTTCATCACCGAAATCCGACCAGAACTGGAGTTAGGCGACCAAGTGGGGGGTAAGTCGCTGTTGATGGATTACACTGCTGATGTCATACAACTTCATGTCAAAAAATCTGAACTATCCCTGTTTAAACTGAAATAGGCTGATCAAAAAGACGAAAGCTCAAAATAGAAATAACATTTTCAAAAAAGGACTCGATGAGTAGCTGCGCCATTCTCAAATTGGTTTGGGCATGCTTGATGTCAGTGTTTCCAGGAGGCTAGTGGGAATGTTGCGCCAGGTGGTGAAGATGGCTTCACGGAGGACATCCACTGTCTGGAACTGATGTACATTTCTGTAAATTTCCCTTGCCGTCCATCCCCAAATGTTCTCAATTGGATTTAGATCAGGAGAACACGCAGGATGTTCCAAAAGAATGAGGTTATTCCTCCGGAAGAAGTCCTTTGTCAGGCAGGAATTGTGAACTGCAGCATTGTCCTGTTGAAGAACCCAGTCATTACCACGACAAGTGCCTTCAGTCATGAGGGATGCAACCTGCAACATTTGACGCCACTGCACAACCTAAAGCTCCATTGTTTCATTGAAGGAAAAAGCAACCTGGATCCTGATGGCGCCCCCTCCACTGTGCCTTGTGAAAAACATCTCAGGTGGGATCTTGTCATGCCAGTAACGCTGGAAGTCATCAGGACTGTCAAGGTTACATTTTTTCTCATCTGAGAATAAAACTTGCTTCCACCTTTCATTGTCCCATGTTTGGTGCTCTTGTGCAAATTCCAAACAGGCAATTTTGTGGTGTTGAGGGAGACGAGGCCTTTGAAGACGTTTTTTGTTCTTAAAACCCCTCGCAGATGGCGTCTTACTATGGTTATTGGACTGCACTTGGCACCAGTATCACCGTTCATGGATCATCCCATGCCTTAACGGACAGCCAGATGGATCCACCGACTTAGGGACAATGACATTTTTTTGCGTATACCACTTAACTTTTTTTGTTCCATAACCCTCAGGATCTTTTAAGAAGGTTCAAATGACTGTCTTACTATGTCCAGCCTCAGCAGAATTGGTGTGCTATGAGAGGCCTTGCTTATGCAGCTCAACAATCCGACCACGATCAAAGAGAAAAAGCTTTTTTGCCTTTGCCATCAAGAGATCATGAGATTGTGAAAATGGTATTGTATCCACATTTTTGCCAAGATTTTGGCTTTTAAAGGCTGTGGCTTTAAACTTTTGACCAACTGACATACAGACTATTTCACTTTAATGGTCGTTTGCATGAAAAAAAAAAAAAAATCTCAAGCCCATTTCCGCTTTTTGCATTTTGAAGCTGCACTTAGAACCTCCTTGAGATCCAACAGTGCAAAAAGTAAATTCTTGCAATTTTTCAACTGGTCTTAAAATTTTTATCAGGAGTGTACCAGTACTGTATACTAAACCATCAGTAAAAACATGAAATCTCACTTTTCATTGTTGTAATCCCTTTTAGTCCGTAATTCACACAAATCTAACCACCATAACTGCTCGGGGAAAAAAAATCACCTTAAGCTCAGTACCAAACATCCCAATTGATTTTTATCCAGTAATGTCCATATTTAGACATCTCAATAGCTTCAGCTAAGGATGGAAGCTCTATAATGTGTGTTTGTAACATAAGTTGTTTGTAAAATGTATTTAAACCTCTTTGTAGCTAAATCAGGAGGTCTCTCCAATTTTACTGGATCCACTCAAATGATAAACTGTCTTTTAACATGAAAGGCTATTGAGCCTCTGAGATTTTCCGGCTTTAAAAGAGATACCCTATTTATTCATTTTGGGCATGGGTTTAAATCCGCAGTAACATTTTACACATGATTGTACTCACTTCATAATGATGATTTGCAGATGATCTGATCGTGTATGATCTCACACAGGGCACAAACAGCCATCCAATCAGCATGTGCTGTTAGTAAACTCTCTGGTAACAGTAAATCTGAGCTCTTCAGCAGACCTGTCCTGTTTTGATCAGCAAAAGGTTCCTCCTGGCTGCATGTTGCACTCAAGTTTAGAGATAACAGCATTGGTAGGACTCTATCTTCCTTAAAATCTCTTGAGCAATCTGGTTGACTCTTCCAAGACATTAAATAATCTGCATTGTAGGCTTGAGTGTAGTATTTTTCTTATAACTATCGCATCAAATTATCCATCCATCCATTTTCTACGCCGCTTATCCTACATTAAATTATTTTCTGCAAAATAATTTTCTGCTCAGAAGTGTGCCTTCAAAGTCCTGAACAAACCAGATGTTAAAACATCTGGAGCCCTGTTAACAGCTATCACGGAGTCAGCTTGAATGGGGCACCAAGTCCAGCATGCATGCTGCGAGGGCACCAGGGTGGGCTGTCACCAGCATCTAATTTAAAAGTGAGCCTCCAATAAGAGAGACATTAATCAGTACGGAAAGGAAAGTCACAATGTTTCTAGAGTGAACATGCAACCTCGACAAGTAGCTAAGCATCACCCTAATGTTAGGCAAATGTTCTAATTACAACTCACACTGTACGACTAAACCGTTGTGATAGTTAAAGATAATGATAGAGGCACTCACACGGTACAGACAAACTGAAAGCCACGACTTGCCACTGTATGTTTGGGTCATTGCTGTTCTGATACGTGTCATTAGTGTGCAACGCAAACAACAAAACATTATTAACCTCATTAAATGTGCATGGACCTGTACCGAAAGCTCTTAAGAGAGAGAGACATATAGTCAAGCATAAACAGGCATGCTGTTCATCCACAACTTTAAATGTGAAAGGCGATTGCATGGAGTTAAAATCATACCAAAACCTCACAAACACACACGTTTTACTCATACCCAACGATTCATAAACAAACTCAGTGTGCAAATACAAAACATCATTCACAAATGACATTTGCCACCATCTTACCGCTGTCACGTGACTTTTGGCACTAATCTCCCGCCTTACACTTCCATAAACTCTGATGTACACACGAATGCCAGCAAACATTTAGAGAAGTGGCCTGTAACTTGCACAGCACAACAGCAGGTGGGGATGTTGATTAAATTTAAGGCCACAAGGACGATTTTAATGTAACTGTGGATGCTGCCGCACGGTGGTCTGATGGTTAGCATGTTGGCCAACACAGTAACAGTCTGGAGATCGGGAAGAGCTGGGTTCGATTCTCCCTTGGGCATTTCTGTGTGGAGTTTGCATGTTCTCCCTGTGCGTGGGTTTTCTCCGGGTACTCCGGTTTCCTCCCACATTAATTGGCGACTCTAAATTGTCCATAGATATGAGTGTGAATGTTTTTTTGTCTCTATGTGCCCTGCGATTGATTTCAGGGTGCATCCCGCCTGTCACCCCGCCTGGGATAGGCTCCAGCATGCCCCCGCGACCCTAAAGAGGAGAAGCGGTATAGAAAATGGATGGGTGTGGATGCAATTTTGGGGGCGTGTCACTAATGCAAAGCAAGGAGCAAAACAAGTCATAAGTGAAGTAAGATGTTAAGTGTTGATGATGTCGCTTCTGGAATTAACTCACTGTGTAGTGTAGTGGTGATGGAGACCACAATTTAAGTGTTTTTTTTTTTTTTTCTTAAACTTTGGGTTACGGGTGCGATTCCAGCCGTCTCCTTTGTTCATATTCAACTATGACCGATTTACTTTTTGGTGACAGACAATTGTGATCTTGGTGATGTGTTGGTGCCCTCATATAAATCAATGTGAAGAGGATGGTTTATTAGAGGTCCTCATTTTTCACTTATGACTTCTTCTGCTCCTTCTACTTGCATTAGTGACACTTGCGGCCATGCCCCCAAATACGCATACACACTCAGTTCGTTACGTATCACTGGAGTATGAACATTAATAAAATTAAAACCACCACCTGCTGTTGAGCTGTGCAAATTACAGGCCATTTCTCAGAAAGTTTCCTTACATTCGTGTGTAAATCAGAGTGCATCTGTGTGTGGAACTGCAAGGCGGAAGATTGGTGCCAAAAGTCATGTGACAGCGGTAAGAGTGTGATAAGTCACACAATAGTGGTAAAATTGTGACAAAAGCCACGTGGCAATTTTTCGTAGTTGTATAGTTTTTGGGTTTTTTTCTGGTGTGTGTGTGAGGTTTTGGCATGATTTTCACTCCATATCATTGTTGCAGTCCTCCCACAGCACTCAATATGGAGAACCAGGACTACCTTGCCCTTGCTGGTGATGCTTGCTTGTAAGGAGGACATGTCGACTATCATGTCGACTGTGTAGCGTCAGTCCTTGAGTAAAATACTAGTTTGTTTGTAATGTAGCTCATTAAGTAATTATTTTTTTTTCTATTGACATCATTTAGAAATTAGATCACATGGTAGTGTCAATCGACATGACATTTTTATTATTTTTTTAGATTATTTTTACGCAGCAGTCAAAGAATCTGGCTTATTTCATAGTACATTTCCAAAGTGTGGCTCATCCGGCACTCACAGCGGATATATGCTGAGATATGACCACAGCGTTTTGTATGAGAAATCAGCATGATGCCTGCTGTTCTAAGTTCATACTTCCAATACAACAGTGATAGATAGCTCCTACTGCGCATCTGGCATCCTCACCTTCATCCCTCAGTTTTACCTAACCTTTCCAACTACAAACGTATTGTGGTTTTCTCTACAAATCTGCAGTTTTGGATGAATACCGCCAGAATCCATGTATTTGTGTGGGCAATGTGAGCGAGACCAGATTGAGGGTATCATGATTTAATGGCTGTGTTTCCCTGTTTCCCTCTCATAATTAGCTTAAAATGTTGGTGCATTCTAGTAGTCTGAGTGCAGAACTGAAGAGAAAACACAAGCGGTTGTTTTACTCTGTGTTAATAGGCCAAAAAGAATCTTGTGATCACAAAATTACACATCCCCGGGGTGATTTAAATTTAGTCATATCCTCACAGAACAACAGGGAATCGTGTCCTCGGCACACACCATCACCCCCCTCGCTTTGAAGGTTTGAAAGCCCTCTAATTATTAGCATTTTCTCCTTGTTCTGAAAAAGAATGATTTACTCAATAGTTGGCACTTGGCATACATACCAACACATTGTCGTCTTGCTTTACTGTAACACTGCATGCCTTTGAAGGGTACTAAGGCTGTAAATGTTCTAATGAAGAGAATTCCGATAGTCTTTTCATGAAATTATTTCATGTTGCTTTCATCTAGAACACCAGCTTCACCTTAGTAGCAGCAGCCTGGCAGATTGCTTGTTTGTTTTTTGGCGTTTGGGTGCAGCTTCATCTCAGGCCAGAAACTGGCTGTGGAATGATGTTTGGCTGTCAGAACAGAAGAAAGTTTAATGCCATATGCCTGAACGTACACCCAGAAGTCTTTGAGAGGTAACAGGCCCTTATATGCCAACAGCTGGTGAGGAGATGTGGAGACACCTGCACACCAAATGAACAGCAAACATCTGGAGGTCTGTGTGATGATAAACCATGGTTTACTACACTCCTCCATCAGCCTCTAATGCTCAGGTCAGACATGTACAGGTATAGTATGTCAGCTGGTCAAGATATAGATTCCTTGTTAAAAGGGCCCCATCGAAGAGGTCACCCGCACGTTAGATTTCTTACTAGAGTTCACAGATTGGAAGGCCCACCTTCAGTTCTGTACTCTTCATCTACGGTTATGGAAAATGTGGACTTGGACTAGGATAGGCCCTGATTGAATTGAATGTTAATTTTCTATGAGGATGTTATCAATTAGATCACTCTTATGACATTATGTTTTGCAGTTGCTAGGTGTCAATGCAATTAATGCGTAAGAAATTTCATTAATTGAACAATCAGCAGCGTGTTTTCCGGTCCAGCGAGCTAGCCAATATTGGGTGGCTTTACAACACAAACTAGTGGAAAGTGACATAGTTGTCAAAGTTGCCTGTCAGTTCATCTGCATGCCCTCAGCTACGTTACATTCAGAATAAGCATTTTCATCTATTGGACTATTTGTCACTGTATTGCTTTCAAATGTTGACATGTTAAGGACACAACAGCAAAAGTACGTTGGGGTTACTTTATTAGACTTGGCTTATAAATTTGAATGTGGTTTTGCCTAATGGCCTCAGGCTTCTGTGGACATTCCATTGTGGTTTCTGCTTTGCTTTTTTCTTTCGCTAAAACAGGAAAGTTAATATTCATTTATTAATACAGTGGAAACTCTGTTATTCGTGTTAAGCACCAGTGATATTACCATTGCGCCATGGTGGCATATACATAAGTGTCTCCCAGATCGCTGGGATACCAGTGCTGCATTGGTAATAAGTAGGGATGTCTAATAATATCGGTGAGCCGATATAAGCGGCCCGATATTGGCATAAAAATATAATAACGGTATCGTTTTTTTTCCCTATAATGAAAACCGATTTTTCGGTATTTTTCGGCGCGCAGCCCTTTTCTATCCCCAAACTGGTGGAGTTCCTCGAGCCACGCTTTGCCATGCCCAATCGAAAGTATTTCTCGGATGTTTGTTTACAGTTGTACAATGTTGTTCACAGCCACATCGAGTTGCTAACTGCTGGTGCTGTATCCATTAGCTTCACAATAAATATGTTAATTTCACAACAGGAGATATGTGATGTTACACAAATCTGTATCAGTATCAGTTGATATCGGAAACAGAAATTGACAATTGGACAACATCGGCATATCAGCAAAAAAAACAATATCGGACATCCCTAATGATAATGTAAGTGCCCATATCTTCGAATACATTGTCACCCATATGCCTGCCCTACAATCTACTGCTTGTAACTTCGAGTTAGTGACTAATTTCGGTGCTTGCAAAGTTCGCGCTCAGCCTACTATAATGAGCGTAAATAGGGTCGGTGGTTAAGGGTTTTGACAACTCCAACTTGTACACTACAACATCACCTGGAGCAGTTCACAATCAATATTTCTATAATATAACACAAATATAAAACCTTTAAAGTAAAATACATCTACTCACCAGAGATGTCAATATCTCTTCCTCAGCCAGCCATTGTGAGCGTAACATATCTTGTAGAACAGTTTTGCTCTGATCAACCAATCAGAGGACGGAAAAGTGCTGACCCTGAGATGTGACTCTGAAGTGCAGCCAAGAAACACGCTACTAAATGAAAATAATTGACTACTACTACTGTAACTTAACTTACAATTTCATGGAACATATAGTAGAATTTAGGTTGTAAATGATGGTTAAAAAAGGAAGGAAGGTGGTGTTGATTCCTGCTCGTCCCTCACTGGTGCCTTGTAGCCGTCTGTGTCAACAATCAAGGGAAAAGTGATGTTAAATGTTCATTTATCCCTTTTATTCAACATTTATATGTACGTTTGTATATGTATTTTTTTATGCTTTCAAAACTATAATTGAAAACTATTTATTAAAAAAGTGTGATTGGATTTGCAATATTTCTAATGGAAAAAATGTATTTGGTTAGCGTACGTTTCGGTTTGAGTCGGACCTTCTGGAACGGATTAACGGCACCTACTGAGGTTCCACTGTCGAACCTTTTCCCATTTAAAAGGTAGTATAATTTTGTATTATTTATGACTTTCTAAATACAGTTTTTACCATTATTATAGAGCCCTGTAGACACAAATTAACAACCCTATTGTCGCCTTTACACTCCTATTATTCTTTGTTTACACCACAATGCAGAGGCTACCGGTTCACCTCAAGGACATAAGAGACGGCCACTTCTAGCATAGCACGCTACCGAGCTAACTAGTTAGCCTCTCCAATTACTTATTCTACACTACACTAGGTATGATCCACAGTCATCATTGCTTCGCTTTCAATCGCACCAGAACTTTTTAGATGTTCCTGGGATTGTGTGTGATGTACAATTGCCAAGGACGAAGGCCTTAAACATTCTCAGAAAGGAGGACCACATTGTTGGTAAATTTTGAAGGATCCTGGAAATTCCTTTGGCAGGATTCGGTTACATAGCGTCATCCTTGAAATCCATCTGCTTGAAGATCCTTCCTTGACATTGACAAACACCATCTAACTACTGTGGGCTTTTGTCTGTTTTCCTATTGTGGTATTTCAGTTGCTCTGCATGCAACCACAAAAAAGAGGTTCTGCAAGTTCACCCAACCTGGAGAAGACTTTTTTTCCTCTACATTGGGGATTAACTGTGTTTACTTGAGTTATGTTAACTTCATTCAGAGCCAGATGACGAAATGATAAAGAATTATTTACAGCCTTTTGAACCATGTTAAGATGCTGCACGTGTCACTACTTTCGGGATGTCCATTGCACAACCTCCAAGCAGATGTTCAGCCTCTCACTCTCTGGGATCATTATTTATGCTGACAAAGTGCGACCGAACTCTTGGTTGATCTATGGGTGGTCTTGTTGAGTTTCCAGTGAGCCTCTTTACTTTCAGATTCTCTTGGACAACAGTAGCTCAATCTGTAAGGACTTAGAACACTGCTTTGGGAGCAGAAGGTGGCAGGTTAAACACTCCCAACGGACCAACAAAAAACTTAGCAGATGACTTTTTATGTTATTCCATTATGACCCGTGCCAGTTGCTTATAAGTAATTTGAGTAAAAGGTTCTTCTTTTCTAATGATGCAGTTATCGTAGTACCTTTTTGAGACAAAATTTTAAATACCGTCTAGAGAGTTCATGTTAATGTTGCTACACAGGTGGGAGTTAGTCATGACCCCTGGGAGAACACTTGTAGCTCGCTTTTCGTCGGCCACGTCAGCTGTTTCATTGACTCACCTTTTAGCCCATTCATGCTGCATCTGGGCAGGCATGGGACCAGGTGCCCTGTGAATGAGCAGTGATCTCAGACTAAACACAATTCATGTCCTCCTTTTGTAAATGGACATGAGTTTTACATTATTTGTGACCAGGCGGACGTCTAAAGCGGACAGACAAAGGTGACTTAAGTTACAGTTTAGGTTACACACCAAGTGGGACAGGCAATGACTCGTCGGTTTCACACTCACGTTTGAGCCTTAATATTCCTCTATTATCCTTAAATGTTTATATAAGGCAGAACAGTAAATGTGCTGTCTTACAACATTTCTGATTGTGTACATGAAATAATAGGACGTAAGTTTAAGGTTGCCTGTAACATTTCTTGTTTTTTTTCCCCCCTTTCCCTAGGAGAGCTCACAGCGTAGAAATAGAGACATCCTTGCCACAGAAGATAACAGGGGCATAACTCAGAGGGCGAAAAGAAGTCCCGGCAAGCAGCCAGAAATAGGTATATAAAACCTCATTACTGTTTAAGAGTTTGGGCTAGGTTTCAGTTTCAGTTGCCAAAATCTGTCCATTATTACTGTATATTTTAAAAAGAGAAGCAAGTGCCTTCTTGAGCTTATCATGGTAGATAAATGATTCCTCTGGCTTAAATGTTTCTTTGGAGGGGCTTCAGTACAGTGTCAAGAACAGCGTGATAGATTTAGGATTTGAAACATTGCAACCAGTTTGTTAATGGGTTCTCACTTTTAGTCAAATAGATTTTTTTTTTTTAAGCGTTTTGCTCATACCTATAAAGCTGCTGTTCCACATCATGTTACGGAGTTTATGCACTGAGAGATCAAAAGAAATGAGGTTGATTATTACTTGGATTGCAAACAAGGAGTTTCACCATTTTTGAAAGAAGCACAAAAGCCTGTGTTGAGTTTCGTTTCTTAAAATGATATGACATCCCTGAAACATCTTTTAGAGATTTCCACTGAGCAGATATGCTCAATGTTGTTGATCAATCTCCACTTTCAGTAAATATGATATAAAGGGATGATATTTTACAGCATGCACTTTTTCAATCAACCGTGCACTCATTCAAGGTCATCATCTGAGACTCTGGTGGCTTTCATAAATCTGGTGGAACTAATTCATCATAATTGATGGCTCGACGGCAAACCACATGGGCCAATATGTTTGAATTAGCTTTAGTAGCTTTTTTTGTTTAGAATGTGAGCTATGCAAATAAAAAAATAGCAAAGTCTTTGAAGTTTCATGTGGAAGCGCAACAAGTGCTACATGATCAGAAGGCATTCTGACGTCTGTGGCGTGACACTGACTACTTGGGAGGAGGAGAATTGATGATTGTGTTTAAATTAGAAGAGTAAACTCACCTTTGAGACTTTTCTACATAAATCAGTAAAGTCCCGAGCCTCTAAACACTAATCATTCCCAGCTCTCTCCTCTGCTTGTACTCAGACAAAGGCTTTTCTAATCCTAGCTTGAGATGTGTGTGTGTGTGCATATGTGTGTGTGTCAATGTGTGTTTGCTGCCCTCCTAACGGGCACCAGATTTCAGATAGGGCTGCTCATTAAGAAAAACCTACGCGGATGCATCCAGTCATGTAGCCAGAGGAGAAACCCTGGCCATATGTTCACAGGGGACTCAAACTGTGAGGTTTTAAGGTTAAATGGCCTTTGTAGTTGTAATGGCATGGTAAACACAAGATCAGCGAGACGGCCTTTTGAAAATAAATCTTCATCTGCATGAAAGTAAGTATGCACACGGGCACGTTGTCTTTCACTCACTGACATAGATGCCCCGCCGTCGTCTACACACACACACACACACACACGTGCACATGGCTGTAAAAAAAAGACACACATAAACGCATGCACATTCACACACTTTCATCTGCATTCTCCATCTGGGCTTAATTCAAAGAAAGGGATTTTGGCAGGATAAAGTATCTCTCTAATGATCTTCTCCAGTTCCATTGCCTGTGAATGCTTAAGGCACTTGTTCATACAGATGAGGTGAAACCACACTTACAAATTGCTACACTAGACAAACCCACAGGACTAACTCCAGTGCTCAGTGCCCAACATGTCAGCATAGAGAAGATACCTGCGTGGAACAAGCCAGACTCTCAAGATGCAATCCGAGAAGATGATGATTGGTCAGGAGAGCATTTCAAGCTTAATCACTTTGTTTTTCCTTTCTTTCAGAATCGACAGGAAAAGAGAAAAGGAAAGAAAGGAAAAAAGGTAATCAGATATTCAGTCAGACAAGTTTGTGTGAGGATGCTGAGTCATGTGGGTCATCTAAGGAGGGTTGAACTGTCTGTGTATATTGTCAGTCATCTAGGTCATGGTAATCCCCCCAAAAATGAATTGAATGCTTTATTTCTGGAAAGAACTCAAGAGGCCTTGTAGTTTAATGGTGAAATGGCTTCAGGAACTCACCGGAAATAGCCAAGAAGAAGTCTAATTGCCTTTGATTCAGCCTTTGTGGATGTACAGCCAAGTCATTTGATGGCTGATTTGTTTTCCAAAAGTACTGGTAAAATGTCCGGTGTATAAGCCGCTAATTTATGTCTAAAAACTACATTTCCAATGATGCTTTGAGTGCAGCTTCAGGAAGTAGTGACCTAGACGAGTGAAGTGGTAGCTAATGTTGCGTTTTGAAGTCTTATGCAGCAATCTCTGACACATCTTAAGGAAGTTCGATCAAGTGTAGAATTACTACAGCTTCTGTTTGGACTGTTCAGACTGCCCACCGTCCACGATCGCCAATATATTCGAAAGGCTGGACTACTGCATGATGAAGAGGATAGGTCACGCTTAATGGCTAATTTGCCTCGAGACAAAAGTGAACAAGGGCGACAACGAAAGAGAGAGAGAGAGACTGCCAAAGTGTGTGACGAAAGAATTATGATGCTGTTAAATTGTGATACTCAAGAAGACGACTTTAGTGGTTTAAGTTCCGAGGAGGAGGAGGACAGCTATGAATGACTTTTCTGGTAGGCTACTGTCAGGTTAACTACAGTAGTCATGTTACACTCGTCATGGTAGAAAGCATTTACTGTACTTAATCAAATGTTTAAAAAATCTTTCTGTGTAACGTCTTTCTGTGTATGTTATGACGTGGACACCTGCGGCTTATAAACTGGTGCGGCTTACTGTATATATGCAAATTACGGTAACCATATCAAACTCATGGCCGCATTACTTTTTTATCAGACATGTTGTGTCGATGATGCACACATTATCATAGGGTTTTAACATCATTACTCTTACATTATAATACATTTCAATACATTTCAATCATTTCTTTTGCATTCTGTCCTCATAGGGAAGAAACGAATAATACCAGGCCCCCCTGGTCCTCCAGGACCCCCGGGCCCACAAGGCCCACCGGGCATCCCTGGAATCCCTGGTATCCCAGGAAGCAATGCCGTGGGTCCCGCAGGACCGCCCGGCCCCCCCGGGCCACAGGGGCCTCCAGGCATTCAAGGCCCAACAGGTACCAAGTTCAAAATAGAAGATGACTGTTATCGTACTGCAATGGCCAAAACTCTAGTCCTGTTCTTGGGTTACACAGCATGAGCCTGCACGTAGCCATGTTCCCACGCTCGGAGAGGGCTCAAGTTGTCAAAATTAATAAACCTATCATTTACAGTGGGACTTTCTAATGCAAGATGTCAAACATTGTGTGGGATAGCAGGGATCTTTCTGTACTCTAGGACATTGCTTGTTTTGTTTCAGTCAATGTGGTGTCAGCTCTGCTTCAACTTTAATAATGGCTCAGAACCGCATCTTTCTTTTTGTTTTAGGGGTTCCTGATAGGACCAAAACAAAAGAATTCCAGGTACACTGTCTCACCTACAAAAACAGAATTGTATCCCCACACAAGAGCATAAATTTGACCACTCTTTCCAACCCCATCAGTCACATGACATCTTTATTTTTCAGCCTGCAGTAGTCCATTTGCAAGGGCAGGAAACAACCATCCAAGTGAGAGAAGGTGGGTTGTGTGTCTTTTATCATAGATGCATTCTCTACAAGTTAGTTGATATACAAATAAACTGCACATTTTGGAGTGGCCTTTTATTGTGGTCAACCTAAGGCACACGTGTAATAATCACGCTGTCTTGGTATGCCACACCTGTGACGTGGGTGGACTATGAATGCTCACAAACACAGATTTAGACAGATTTGTGAACAATATTTGAGAGGCCCTGCAACTGACTGGCGACCAGTCCAGGCTGTACCCCGCCTCTTGGCCAAAGTCAGCTGGGTTAGGCTCTAGCATACGCCCGCGACCCTAGTGAGGATTAAGCGGCATAGAAAATGAGCGAATGAATTTGAGAGAAATAAGCCTTTTGTGTACAAAAAATGGGAGCAAAAAATGTTGCATTTATATATTTTTTGAGTGCATAGAACACCACCAGCTGGCATATGTTTCCATTAGTTTAAAAGAACAGACTGAAAAGAATAATGTCTATTTTTCACAATTGCTAATTGAATTGAAGCTGTCTGTATACATGCGCATGCCTGTGGCACATGCACATGCACGTTCACAGGAGCGGTCCCAACAACACGATGGGCTGTACATTCAATGATGGCTAACATTAGTCGCTAAACTTTGCCAAATCGCTATCATTAGCTGACATCAAACATGGCTAGTGTGTCTGCCTGAGTGTGTGTTGCGTGGGGTGTGGCTTGCAGCTCGAAAGTTAGCGCCCTGTAGGCAGCCACGTAATGGCTGCCTACAAAAAGCAAAAAGCAGTCTCTTTAAGATGGCTCACAGTAGAGAATTTGCCAAAGTTTTCCATCAATTCTGCCAGTTTGTACAGGTTGACTGTCAGATAGGTGTTGGCTTAGAGATTTAATTATTGAGGTTGTAGTAGGGTCCAACTGCATTCCATCATGTTGAGGTGTTTATATTTCAGTATTACACAATTCATTTCTATGATACTAAAAACTGCAATAATAAGTATATTGTAACACCTCTCCGAGAAGATCAAGACACAGCACTATTATCTTTGCAAAAGCCAAATTTTTCATACCGGTGATCTCATCTCATTAGTCACACTCCTTTAGTTAAAGGATAGGACCAACCTTCATTGTTTTCTTTTTCTTTGTTTGCTGTGACATGTTTAGATCTTTCTGAAGGCATCCTCAGGAACTGGAAGATGGTGTCCATCCATCACCGTGTGTTTAAAATGCACTCTCGTTCAGGGGAGCTAGAGGTGCTTTTGGATGGTGTCTACTTCATATATAGTCAGGTAGAAGTGAGTACGGTCCTTGACGTAACTCTTATAACTCTTACTGGTCTAATTCACTATCCAAGTCCTCTTTGCTTTGCTGAGCCATACATTTCTGCTTATTTTGAAAGCTACATTTGTTCTACCATCTGTGTCTAATTGTATAATTCTGTAAGTCCATGTCAGCTACTCAACTATCCCATCAGTTTCAGCTGGACATAGTATATCTTGAATCGATGAGCCCTTGCTGTCGTTCATAAATCTCTCGCCTCCTCCACCAGGTGTACTACCTCAACTTCACAGACATCGCCAGCTACGAGGTGATGGTGGATTCCAACCCCTTCCTCCGCTGCACCTGCAGCATCGAGACAGGCCAGCGCAAGTTCAACACCTGCTACACAGCTGGGGTGAGCCTGCTGCGTGCTGGCCAGAGGATCTCCATTCGTATAGTCTATGAGGACACGCTCATCAGTATGACCAACCACACCACTTTCCTGGGAAGCGTCAGACTCGGAGAGGCTCCATCTGCTGGACAGAATTGATCACTACACATGTCTGCCCTCTCATCACCAGTGCGTCATGCTGACATGGATTTGCTGAGCTAATAAGATCTGTGCCGAGAAGCTTCCAGCATTACCCTGTGAGATCCTGCTAGGACTACAAGTACAATGAAACACGATGCAGTGATAAAGTTGGAGACAATATCTCCCTACAAGGACAACATGGACTGTAATCCTTGTGCTTCCACTGATTAAGAAGTGCTATTAACCTTGATGAGCTGAATGTCTGTTTGCCCATCAAGTAAATGTCATTATTAGTGTCACCAGCATCTCTCCATCGTTATAACAAGAAAGGATACTGTACACACAGGTACTTCATGTAACATTTAAATGCTGCCAAAAGATCATTTTTTGTATCGCCCAGAAAAAAAAGCGACTCCAAATTGTGGTATTTGCGTTTTTTAGACTTAATTTAACTTTATAAGTAGCTACAGTTGTGTGGTTTTCATAAGAGCCTCTAGAGTTACAAAAACTATTGAGGAAATCCATTCAAATGGAGTTCTAAGGTATTTACAGAGCAACAGCGCTATACGTATATTTTGCACACATTTTGCACTACAGCATCCCTGCAGAATATCAGTGATATGTTTTGTGACAGTGCTATTGTCAAGTTACCGTATGAATGCATACATGAAAAATGATTGTTGTTTATACGTCTGTGTACATATTGTATATAAAATGGGATATACTTTTGTAAATGAAGTTGACTGATGGATTAAAATGTTTTGTTCTGTCGAAATGCCTTTGTCATTTAAGCCGTTGTTCCCTATTTAAAAGTGTCCGACTTTTCTTTCATGTTGGACTGGAACAAATACCGAAGTGAATGTTCTCTGAGTGGGGCCTTTGTATTTATTACAAATATATAGCGCTAACCACCTTCATGGTGCAGATTTTATAGTAATCTTTACACGTGAGAGCCATTCAGGAAACCATCCATCTTCTCTGCCTCTTATCCTCACCAAGGCCTCACTATCCCAGCTGACTTGGGCGAGAGGCGGGGTACACCCTGGACTGTTTGCCAGTCAATCGCAGAACACAAATAGACAAACAACCATTCACACTCACATTCATACATACGGACAATTTAGTGTCGCCAATTAACCTAACATGAACGTTTTTGGAATGTGGGAGGAACATGCAAATTCCACACAGAGATGCCCGCTAGAGTTTCAAACCCAGATCTTCCACATCTCCTGACTGTGTGGCCAACAAGTTAACCACTCGGCCACCGTGCAGCCTCCATTCAGAAAGCCATTCAGACTGTATTTGCTGGTGTCTAACCTAATCTATTTGAGTATAAAATAGCATCCAGACAGTGTTTGGATAAGTGATATATAAAAAATGTAAGTAAAATTATTACAGGAAATAAAATGAGGACATGTCACTAATTGAGTCAGGATGGATGTTACACTACTGAGAGTTACATCATTAGTGAGAATCATGCCAGTGAAGCAATAAAAATAATATTTAATGCTTTCCTCGAGAATTAATGCTGGGTACTCTCCAAACAGCTCTCGCTCTTGAAGGAGGTTAAAACAAGAACATGTGAGCTGTCAGCTGTTTCAATGAGTCTGATAGTAGAGTCATAAACTGTAGAAGTAAAGATAGTAAAATGTGCTTCTTGTGTTTGGAAAAATTTTGTGTCACCTTAACTGAAGCATAACTACGCTCATGTGGACCAGATTTTGTTCTGGAAATATTTAGCAATGGCTATTCTGATTCAAGTAGTATTTATCGTTAAAACTTGGGGGTCCCACAACATTAGCAAGGAGTTCAACAGCCTCCCTGCACTGCTTGCAACAGATGTGCAAGACAAGAGAACGCTCCCTTGATGACAGATGCAAATTTCCTAACCATAAATTAATCCGAGGTGTACAATTGGTTCCAAGTTTAAAATCTGCATGTGTTAGAAGCTCAGGGGAACTCTGAATATGTGGTCCAAAGTGGTGTCAATGAAAGTGAAAACGGCTCATTAAACTGTGAAATAAACCCAACATAAACAGAAATTGGAGGAGACAAAATCTATAATCTGGAAGGAATGTACTGGCGAGCTCAGCAGCACCAAAATACCTGGAAGACCACTGAAGACAACTAAAGTGGATGATCACAGAACTCTTCCCTCAGAGGAAACCAAAGCTTTTTACAACATCCAAACAGGTCAAGAACTCTACCGAGAAGCTTAGTGGATCATTGTCAAAGTCTACAAGAATAGACGCCAAAAGGTGAAAACAAGGTGAAAATCATGGAGTTCTACCTTGAAAAGATTTGACCCATGAGACCAGCAACTTGTATTACAGTCATGTGAAGAGTAGGGATAAAAGAAATTAACGGTTGTTGGATGCTCCGCCAAGCAATGGATCATATTATCTCTTACAGCTGTCAATACAAAAGCATCAAATATTGATATTGCTGCCGTCTTTTGAAAACCAAGTATCAACAATCAAGAATCTTTATTGTCATTAGGTTTCCACACAGCAAAATTACGATTGGTAACGCCCAACTATATATATATAGAGAGAGAGAGAGAGAGAGAGAGAGAGAGTTTTTTTAACACACTATGCACAAATAAAATTAAAACTTACAACTTAAGAAGTTATAAATATTTAAACAACTATGTGTAGGGGGAAATTAATTGGAGAGCTCTTGGATAAAAACTGTTTTTGAGTCCGGAGGTCAGAGTTTTTATGTTTCTGTACCATTTCCCCGAGGGAAGCGGAACAAACAGTCCATTTCCTGGGTGGGTGGAGTCGGCAGTGATAAGTCGGGCCTTCCTCTGGACCCGGCCTGCGTATATTGAGTCCAGGTCTGGAAGAGGACTTCCCACAATCTCCTGTGCTGTTTTCACCACCCGGGATCCTGTCCTGAGCTGTGCAGCTGCCGTACCACACTACTGCACCAAGAGAGAGGATGCTTTCTATTGTGGCCCTGTAGAAGTTTGCCAGGAGCTGAGGGGAGAGACCACCACGTTTCAGCTTCCTGAGGAAGAAGAGTCTTTGTTGAGCCCTCTTCACCAGGTGAGCTGTATTCAGGGACCAGGTCAGGTCAGATGTAATGTGGACGCCCAAGAACTTGATGTTGTCAACACGCTCCACCGCATCCCCTTTGGAGAGGAGCGTGTTCTGTCCTTCTGGACCTCCTGTAGTCCACAATGTGTACATTGTAGTACACCTGATCAAAATTTTAAGACCAGTTGAAAAATTGCAAGAATTTATATTTTGCACTGTTGGACCTTCTAAGTAGAGCTTCAAAATGCAAAAAGAACAAATGGGAGTGAGACAAAAAAAATTGAGCATTGAGTAATTTATTGTAAACAACCATTAAACTATGCTTGTAACTGATTTTCTACCTTCTTTCAGATTCACAATTATTCTTTTTTAACCATAGACTGGTTTTCATATTGTTTTCACCTCTAAATGCAGTCTACACAGGCAAACCCTATCTTACCCAATCGGAAACTGAGCGTAGAGCCATGTGATAGAACACACCTGGGCAACAGAATACACCCGTCAGCCACATGTTCCAATACTTCTGCCCACATGAAAAATGGGGTTCAAACCAATGGTGCTATCTTGTTGGATGCTGTTGTGCATCCAATCCAGACGTAAATACTTGGAAATAAACACTGAAATGTCGCTCTCGGGTCTCGTATTCGTCTTTTGATGTCAAATGCAAATGTTTTCTGTCTATGGCAAAAATTAAGAAACTGACCTCACTGTTCCAATACTTCTGGAGGGCACTGTATCACAAGGCCTCATAGATTGTTTTCTTCCAAAATACTGATTAACGTACAATGGCTTTATGGTGACAGTATTGTTATCTTGCGTAAAATACACTGTATATAATATATTGTGTCTTGAATTGCTGTCATTTGTGTCACTTATATGTACTGTGTAAATAGCACCGACACAGAAAGGGGAAATTAAGTCAGCAATTTTATACTTTCAGCTGTATTATCAGAACCGCAACAGAAGCAGGACACTGCCTGTAAGGAAGGGTATAACAAAACCGGGATCAGTGTTTGAAGTTCAACACCTGATATTCACCTATTCCGTCCTGTTGTGTTGAAAGCAATTGTCAATCCAGATGCTGGTACTGACATCATCATCAGCATCTGATATCTAATGCTGTGTTGCTGTGTAAAAGCAAACATAGTCAATATCCCTGTGTAAAAGGCAAAAGTGTCTATTTGTAACCTTAGTGGCATTCAGCTATGATGACTCCACAGTAAAATAAAACACACAAGCCTTCTGGGATGAAAATTATAACTTAGAAGCTTGTTGCAGGATACAGGAAGTGAATCTGTTTATGGGACGATAACAAATGGACTGACAGCAGCAGGAAATCTACTACCATGCAAGTTTTGGTAAATAATACGTTGGCTTTAAAGCATAAGGTTTTTTTTCCCTTCTCTGCTAACACCTCAGCCTATTTCGCCTGTGGCCTCCGTCGGGCTCCACCTCCACACTGTCTATTTGTTCCTCTCTGGCCGTTTGGAAAATCCTTTCCGTTTTGCCAGTGTCAAGAAAAAATACAAATAATGTTTAGAGGTATTTTCCAGATAAAACTCCCCAACTAAGAAATTAAGTGGGCTAAACCAGAAATATATCCATCCATCCATCTTCTATGCCACTTATCGTCATTAGGGTTGCGGAGGTATGCTGGAGCCTATCCCAGCTGACTACGGGTGAGAGGCAGAATACACCCTGGATAATATAATCAGTATAATCAGATTATAATCAGTCAATTGGATGACAAAAAATATATTTTTGGTCTAAAAGCTAAGTCATGCACTCTTCATGCATTAATTGTTTAAAAATAGTATCCCAAACCCTATCTGGTGTCCACAGCTGTTTTCTTCCTCTCTCTTCTTTTTTTTTTACAAAGCAGGGCTGTAAAAAGGGTGTGGAAGAGGTTGACAAAAGCACTGAAACTGCAGAGGGAACATGGTCAGAGACGTGCTTTTTAATCTCCTACTACTCTGGTCACTTGGCCATGACCTTCACACAACTGGCTTAAAGGATGATGGTCCAAAGGTAGGCTTAAGGAAACGCAATTTGTAAAAAGTCATGCTTAATCTATTCATGTTTTAGACAATACATTTGCTCTGTGATCTTAAAAGTATGCACTGATGATGATTAATGTTTCATTACAAGGAGCAATCCTGGAGTAATCAGAACCTGTATTCCGTCCCCCTGGATTTGGATGTAAGGCTGCGAAAACTCGATCTATCCAATAATTTCATCAGACAGTTGCACACACTTGATGTGCCGTACTTGGAGCAGCTGGACTTGAGCAGCAACCAGCTGGAGCTCATCTCTGAAGGGGCGTTTGACAACCTGGCTCTGCTTGAGGAGCTGAATTTGTCTGTAAATGCGCTGAACACCAACCTTGACAGAAACAGCAAAAGCCTCCAATCTATTGGTCGACTGAAGATTTTGGACATATCAATGAACAGTCTGGGGGTTGAGGCGGTGAAGCTGTACTTACAAAACAAATCTTCTCTTGAGAAACTTAAGATGACTGGGAATTCTTTAACAACACTCACACGCTATTTGTTCAAAGAGAATCAAGGTCTGAGGAGCATTACTATTGATGACAATCTGATATCAGCAATTGATGCGGGGACGTTTGAACTGCTTGACAAACTACAGAGCTTACACTTGGCCAAGAATAACCTCGCCCATATCTGTGATTTTAAATTACCACAAGTTAAGTATTTAAACCTAAGTAGAAACTCTATACAGTTCTTTGTTACCGCAGAAGATAACCAAGTGTACAATCTTGAAATTCTTGATCTAAGTCATAACAAACTACTTTATTTCCCAATTCTCCCAAAACTGAACCAGCTGAAATACCTCTATTTACGTCATAACATGATGGGCACCCTAACTTCAGAGGCATCAATGGTATTAGAGGTTAATTCTCTTTACAATGACGTCGTAAAAAAGGGTGACATTAGAATCACAAAAAATTACCTCCACTCAAACTGGAGACTGATGCCATTGATCTATATTGACATCAGCTATAACCACTTTACATCTTTCCCTCTGGAGACTTTGAGCCTTCTCTCCTCTTTGGAAGAGCTAAATTTCAGTTTTAACTGCCTGCAAAAACTCACATGGACTGTTCGGCATGACAGTGAATCTGGACACTACAGGCAACTCTACTTTCCCTCCTTAAAGTACCTGAACATGCAAAGCAATGGACTCAAATTGGTTTCGCCGCTCTTTCTTCAGGCCCTCACACAAGTCGAGACAATAAATCTCCAAGACAACTCAGTGAAGCCTTGCGCTCCCGTGAGCCAGCTGCAGAGCTCTACATCACAGCAGCAACTTAACTTTAACTCATCATGTTTAGCCTTTGGAAAATTAAGAACCCTCAAATATCTCAACCTTGAAAACAATGGCATCAGGATCCTTCATGCAAACGCTTTCAAGAAAACCTGTTTGATATCCCTCAACCTCGCAAGAAATTTCCATATGGTCATGCAAGCTGGTGCACTGGAGGGTGTGCAGGAGACTTTACAGTCGTTGATGATGGGTGAAGTGAACATGAACAGTTCTGACATGTTCCTTCCCTGCCTACCAGCACTAACACATCTGAATATATCCAACAATAATCTAAATGTCTTACCTCACAGTTTAAGTTGTTCTCCTCTGAGAGAACTCAGCATACAAAATAATAGCTTTCTGTCTTTAAACCAATCATTGATTCTCGCATTATCAACACATCTTCATGCTATGTACATTAGCGGAAATGCCTTTAACTGTTGTGACGCTCACTGGCTAAGGATCCTCAATGAGTCGAGGATTAAACTGCCTGATGTCAATCAAAGCGCATGCTTTACAGATAACACCAGAATTCAGATTGGTGAGTATTTGACGAGTTCTTCTCTCTATTGCTCACCACACATAAAAGGGATTCACTTGGGAGAAATGATTATAGTTGTTTTGTTTTTAACTATAATGATAACGGTGTCGATTATGTTCACAAGAAAATTGTGTAGCATCAAAGAATCGTTCGTAGTATGAGATCCAATACAAACGCTGTATCAAAAAGTCTGCTTGGTTTTGACATGGTCAAAAAATATAAATTCAACTGACCTGAATATAAGACGACCCTCAGTATAAGATGCCCGCTTTTTAACAAAAAAAATTCTGACATACTGTATGAGAGACAAATGATTGTTATTTAAATCATGTTTTAAAATATAACCAATATAACTGTTAGATTGCAATGAAAGTTACTCGACAGTTGATCACTGCTTCATTGACTACCATTATTTTAAAATTAGCATCATAATCCCTCCCCTCTGTTGTTTTCTAACTTGCCCAACTTTTCAGACACTTTTTTTCTCTCTGTGTCACGGCTGCTCTGTAGGACACTGGTGTATGTGAGTGACAGGAAGAAAAGCTCTGACTTGCTTGGGGAAAAAGTAGTTTTTCGGCACCTGCGATTCTGTGGTTTGCTTGTATCTCAAGACTCCAAATACAAGATGACTCGTCTTTTTCAGAATTTCCAGAAAAAATTGTCTTATTTTCAATACAATACAAAATTTAATAATGTCCACTTCTGTTCGTCAATGTGCAATCTACAGAAATGTACCCCATAAGATCATCCCTTGCTGTGAAAGTTCTTTTTACATTTGTGACAGCTATGCTAAAAACATGTGATGAGTGAGGCGTACCTGCAGTGCGACTCAATCAAGCATTACACCCTCATCAATTGTCACTACAGCCATTTAAAGAGTTTAAAAAGTGTGTTATGGTCATAACATTTTAATATTAAGAGCGGTTAACACTTGGAAAAAAAAAATACCTGTATAGTTAATCCAAGTTTATGATGGCCATAGTTTGACTCTGGAACTGATTATTTCCATTTCTATTAGGTGATGTGTAAACATTATCACTCAAAATGTACAGTGGCTGTTTAATACAAAGCATGGTACTTCGATACAGCTTTGTCTGCTGGTATGGTTTCATCAAAATAAAAGAGCACCTGCTTAGTTCTTCTTTGATGAATGCCATCTAAAAAGACCATACAAAAGAGATATTTTCCTTCTTGTACAGAGACGTTGTGGTATGCATTTTATTTTTTAACCACGTTTTCATTTGCAAATGTAAAACAGTGAAAGCAAAGGAGAAGGCTTCATTGTGTTGACTGATAGAGACATTAACCTAACGTGTCCATGTGTGTGCAATGTGTTCAGTCTTCTAACTGCTACGCAAGGTGCCCCCTGCTGGTCATTACAAAGAATGACACTTATGCACTTAGGTATTTATGTTAGTCATAGCTTGGATTATGGCCATGTGTAATTAGAAAAATAGTCTGCAAGTAAATTAATACTCACACTATGACTAATTCTGATGAAATGAAATAAGAGCAACAGCAAGCAAGTCTAGCCAATAAACTAAATAACTACATGTTATAATCCACTATGTATATTTGGTAAGAGATAGGTGGAAGCATTGTGACTTTTGGCAGTGTAAAACAAATGGAAGCAAAAGTTCAACACTGTCAGGGCACAAATGCTACACTGGTAAGCAACCATGCTCTTGAGCTTGCAGACATCCATCCATCCATCCATCAATCCATCCATCCGTTTTCTATGCCGCTTATCCTCACTAGGGTCGCGGGTATCCTGGAGCCTATCCCAGCTGCAGACATATGCTTCTCATTTGAACAGTGATACTCAATAAGTTGTGCTGATTCCAGTATTAATGACTGAAAAATGCCAGTATGCTCTTGAGAAAGTGCCCCACCCAATTTTGGGTACTTGATCAAGTAGTTGCTTGACAAGTCTGTGCAAAGAGAACAAGAAAGGGGACTGTGTTGGTGCAAAATAATGGGAATGTAAGGATCAAATTGTATTCGTTCTTCCGTGGTGGTGATTACTGGCGGCTGGCATTCGAAGATTAAATAGCCGGTTTACTGATAAACTAGTGAGGACTTGTCATCCATGCCTAATTAAACATAGCTAAACGGGCCTGTACACAAAGTGTTGCTATATTTAGGGTTTGTTTCTGCCCTGTGTGTTTTGTGGTGATAGGTGTCTTTTGCTGCTGCTCAATCATACTCAGTTGAAAGTAAATATTGTAGTGACCCAAATACAAGACGACCCCTTTTTGGAAAAATATTTTTAAGACAAAACCAGATGCAAAGACTGGGGCGGTAGCAACGGCCTATTGGTTTCCATGTATATAAGACAACAACTCTTTTCTTGGGGCTAAAAAGTTGTCTTATATTCTGGCCAATACGGTAATTGTCCAGTATTCAGTCTAGTGTATTCCATTTCCTGTCAGAGAAAACGAAATTGTTGCCAAAGGCACTTTCTTTCTCTTACTCAGTTCTTACTTCTTGCTCTACAATTGCACTGAAGATGCTTACAAGAGAACATTGTTATCAGCGTGAATATACAGTGGTTACAATAAATAATTGATGATTTGTCAAGCTGACCCCTGGATAAAAGTCACACAAACAGTCTGAGCAGTCATTCAAACATCTCATTTATTGTTTGAATAAATAATTTGCGTCCCAGGCCTGGTGCCCACAAGACTTTTTTTCTGAACAAGAAATCTTGTCATGTTTTAATCTCGCGAGATCTTGTAAAACCACTAGTAGTTTGTTTTCTGCGTTCTTTTAAGTAATCAGTGTGAGTGACTAATGAGTTAATTTAGCTATAATTTATGTATAAGATCCGACCTGCACTAAAACATGACTCAAACAGAACTCGTACATAAGCCGAGAACCTCTACTACGCCACGTTTTGCATTGCGATCAAATACTTATTTCGCTCAATCAATATATCCTTTCTGTCTCTCTATGTTACAGTAAACCTACCATATTCATATCTTTGTTACGGGGTCAACGTATAAAATCAACAGGGAATCAAATACTTATTTTCCCTATGTCGCTATGTCCACTCGACATAAAGTTATCGCTTGAACATATTGTAATTCCTTTTATGTAAACGTAGTAGGCCTACTAAACAAGATATGTGGTTGCCAGCCATGTTTTTGTTGGTTTACTTCGGTGGATGTATGTCTGTTTTTTTTTGGTTTTTTTTCACTGATTACTTGAAATGAACACGGATCAACCAAGCTAATGCTTCCCTGCTTGCCAAACACCTAAAACAATATAAGAAAAAGAAGAAGCTAATGGTACCTGTGCTAGCCATGGTGCTAGCTAATAGCTAATCATGTCTGTCGACATTGACGGAAGTTTCGTGATTGACTGCAGGTGAAGTACACCGTTGAAAGGCGTTTAACCATTAAGGCAGTGAACGGTATGTCGTCAATGTCAATAGAAACAAACATATAATAGGTGTCGGTCAAAGTTGGTGACAAGTTATCTGGCGTCTTCTCTGTACTTTACCTGAGAGGAAGTTATAGCTGCTCAGTACTCTCAGCGGGAACCGAGCTGGTTCAGCTCGACAACAATGACGGCTCAGCTGCTCCCCCTCCACGGACGGCCGCATCCTTCCCACAATCTCCATAAACTCCAGATACTTTCAAAAGTTTTACTCCTGGAAGCCGCTAGGAACAGGCTGGAAAAAGAGCTTCGAATTGTCACCAACAAGGTATGCACGGAGCATTTGGCTAGCATGAACAGGTGGTCACGAAGCCAGAATACAATATGGCTATTACAACCTTTATATTACATTATAAGTCTTTTAACCTGTTTTTACCTGCATGTTACGTTGTTACATTTTACTGTTGAGTCAGACTTTTTACCTGCACAATAATATTATATCAAAGTCAAGAGCTTGATATTGATTGCTTTTATTTATTTTTTATTTTAGATTAAAATATTCCGTTCAGTACAATATATTCACTGTTGTGGTTGTTTGCACTTGTGTAGAATTATAGAGATGTGTGTACAATATTTTGTTCAACATTTAAAGTAACCACAATAATACAAACAGCTCTCAGCTTTTTGATGCAGTGTAGTTCTAAAACGCTATGAAATATAACTATATATATATAACTATAATAATATAACTATAGAAATATAACTATAATAATAAATACAGTACATTGTTAAATTGATTCCTCTCTAACAGTCAAAACCAAGCAATATTGTTTTTATAAAATGGTGTGTTCAGTGATTGATGAAGATGGAGTCATTCAAATTGGCCAACCATCCATCTATTTTCTATACCTCGTGTTGTCATTAGTGTTGCAGGTGAGCTGGAGCCTATCCCAGTGGACTTTGACGAGAGACGGCATACACTCTGGACTGGTCACCAGTTTGTCACAGGGCATATACAGTATAGTATAGACTGACCATATTTTAGTTACCGAAAACCAAGATACTCGGCCCGGCAATGAGATACTCAAATACTCTCACAGATTACATCACATGCAGACCTGCCAACCTTGAAGAAATTTGACCTGGAGACCAGCAACACATATTCAGGGTTCAGGATGTGTGCTGAGTATGAAAAATGTGTGCACGTTGGCAGGTCTGCACATGCAGCAGAGTACCCTAATGACACCCACAGAAAACCAGAACATTTCTAAAACAAAACAAAACAGGACAGGAAGTGAAAACGGCATATCCCTGGAAAACAGGACATTTGGTGACTATCATATATAGACAAACAACCAGTCACACCTATGGACAAATTCGAGTCTCCATGTTTTTTGGGATGTGGGAGGAAGCTGGAGTATCCACAGAAAACCCACGTAAGCACAAGGAGAACATTGAAACGGCGCACTAATGTTCCAACAGATATTTAAACCTGCATGTCCTGACTGTTAGGACTGCTGCCCATTATCCAGACATTCAGACATTTATTAACTTTAACTGTCCTATAGGCATATGAAGATGTTGAAGGTTTGTTGATGTCATCTTTTTCAACAAGTGTCTTCAATGATCTTTCAAGCAGTCTTGATGAGAAATGTCAAACCATAGACAAGCTCTCATCTCTTTTTCAGGACCTAAAACTGCGTAAGTTCAAAAGGGCTTAACGCTTAAATCACAATTATCATTTACATTCATCTTGTTTGATCTGAACACTTCTTTCCTTTGCCATCATGTATAGAGCCGCAAGCGTTTCTGCTGCCTTTTCACAAAAATGGGGTGAGGACACACCAAGGTCAGCTGCGGGGCTTAAAAGGGATCCTGTACGCTGATGTGCTCAGGTTCGGGCCTCTATTGCAGACCTTCATTATGGCCACGTCCATATCCAAAGCAGTCCAGGTGCTTACAGCCACACGAACCCGACAAGAGTTGACAGGATCACTCATCGCCCTGCCCCCAGCAGCCCAGGTGGATAAAATCCCCGATCAAAACAGCTCTGTTGAGGCTGTCAACACATCATCTGGCTGTAAGGATGCAGAACCAGAAGCAGAAGTTATTCTAGAAGAGAAATGCCGACTGCAGGCTGAGATTGTTCCTCCTGTCCTCATTGAGCGCTCTAATGTAATAACAAAGATAAGGCCGTCATTCATTTGGGGGCGTGAAGATGTTGGGTATGTGCAGCGCAAACAGCAAACATGTGACCAGGTGCTGCACCTCCTCAGAGCATACTCCAAAACTGTAGGGGTGCTGGAGGTCTCTTCACAGCTATCGTTGGCCACCATGGAAAGACAACTGTCTCCTATCAGGCAGATGTCACATGGTCAAGTCAACACCTCACCTCCAAAAACATTGCTTGCAGATACAGTAAACCAAGCTCCTGTCTTCAGAGTGAAACGGGTCGAGTCAGACGGCTCGCCCACATACACTTGTATGATTGCAACTGAGACTGAATTGTGGGATTTTGGAGACATCATCACCGCAGAGGCGGCAGAGGGGAAAGCCAACAACGGCTCTTCTGACGACAAAGACCGGCAAAGCACAAAGTCTGAGGAAGAGAAGGCCTGCAAAATTAAAACCCAAACACTCCAGTGTACAATTTGTGAAAACGACAATTATTCTGCAAGAAAGCCTCAAAGCAACGCTTTCACCATTCCCAAGTTCCAGGTGCGAAGGTTTGAGGAACATGAGGTCGTTGTATCCCACATTGTGAGTCCAAGCAACTTCTACATCCAGCACGCTGACTCTATCACCAAACTGCAGGCTCTTGTTACTTAGTAAGTTGTTCAGTGCTTTTTCATTCTCATCTAATCTCCCATCTGCTTTTTCTCAGCTTTTTACAGCCCTCACTAATTCCATGATCGCATTTACAGAACCTAAAGAGGCATTTATCCTTATTGTTCATTACTGTTCTTTGTAGATCCCCCCACCGCCTTTTTTTTTTAATATTCCACATGTTTCTGGTTGCTATTATGTTTTTTTATCCCTCATTTTAAAGCAGCTGTGAAGCCAGTAGTTCATATGCTGAGCAGAACTGCATTCCAGACATCGGAGCCCATGTAATCGCCTGGTTGCCTAAGCAAGAACAATGGTGCAGGGCTCAGGTGACAAAGATATGTGGCATGAGCACAGGTGGGTCCATATCTTTGTTTACGTGAAGGTAACCTCTAGGTGGCAGCAGCACCTCACTCCAATCTCTTGGTGGACACTCATGCCTTCTGTTTTGACTATCCCAAGATGAGGTCACTGATGGAGCCAAAGGTAAGACCTCTATCAAAGTGGAGGTGAAGAGGCTGGATCACGGCGACACCGCCTGTGTGTCGCTGTGTAACGTCAATGAGATGAGTCCAAAAATGGCAAGGTTACCACTGCAGTCAATGCAAGTTTCACTGGCAAATGTGAGTAGCTTCTTCTTAATCATTTTTTACAACAATATCGCCTTCATGACGTTCCATATGCATTGACGGTCATCAAAAGCATCAAGACTGTACTAAGACCACGTGTGAACTGCTCGGATTGCTGTTAACTCTTCATGCAGTATTGTCAATGGCGCTGAGGCGTAAAAACAGTCTGCAATCACTTTTTAGAACCCACGGTATCTCAGATGAAAGAAAATCCACTGATCCTCAATCTGGTCTGCTTTCTGTCCACATGCTGGAGGCGGAGGCTCAGCAGGCACAACTGCTCACAAAATTACACATTTGACATCATCTAGTGATTATGATCTAGCCCTCCACATGCACCAGATCTTTGGGTCTGTGCTTTTTATTTTTTTTAAACAAGGCCAAGAAAAAACCCCCCCCCAAAAAACAGGGTTCTGCTGTCTCATCCACGAGGCAGCATGCACGACGATTTTGGCTGATTAAAAACACATCTAATCATGCAACACAGGCTACGTTCTCACTGCAGTGTATAAATCCCGTGTTTCATTTAGTCGTTCACATTACCAAAAACAATGCAACTTGTAGATTTGAACGCTATGCACATGAGACTTAACGCGCGTGTGCAAAACATGACGTCACCCCCATTGCTGTGTGTTTACGTGTGTAAACATTACCTCAGTTTGTGCTGTGCTTGGTGTGTTTGTGGCAATTTCAAGGACTTCGTGCAGCGGGAGTCAACATTTTCTGAATCGAATGATTCCATGTAGGAGATTGAGAAGATAGAGCGCAAGAATTTTGGCTATGACAGTTCGTGGAGAACTTGCTGTGATGTCTGTTACGAGCCAGGAGTGGTGAGACATTGATGTAGCTGCTTCACTAATGCTTTTTAAAAATAATTTTCTGATGACAAGAACTTTTGCCTCCCTGCAGTCTCGCATAAGCATGCCTTTTAATAACTTATAGGTCGCATATGTGACCTGACCGTTCAGACTGCAGAAGAGGGCTGGGCTGGGCGATATATCGATATTATTAAAAATCAACATTTCTTTGAAGCACAATATCAAAAAATAGTGGTCGACTGATTATCAGCCGGGCCGATATTTGGAATTTTTACGTATATCTGTATCGGCCTTTATTTAAAACGGGCCAATATCACAAAATCAATTTCAAACTGGCGTATTTCAGCTCAGATGTGTCTCTTTCTCTCCTGCCGGCTGCGACTTCTGTCTCCAGTATTACTCCACCCGTGGCGCCATCTGATTGGTTAAGCAAGCCACAGCACGCTTTAGTGGCAGAGCCAATCTAAGGCGGACGCTGTCCTCACACACACACACACACACACAGCTGAGAGGAGGTTTTCTCATGTGGAGAATGTCCTGACAGCAAACGCACACGTCAAGGTAAACGCAGAAAACTCTGGAAATTGTAATAAACATCCCAGTGCGCTACATCTCACAACTACTACTAACGTTACATCGAGCAGCAGAATAACGTAAGAGCGGAGTAAACTTTAGCGGCAGCTCTGCTAGCTCGTTGTACCTCCCGACATGTCTGAATTACTTGAAAGAAGGCTGCTGATAATGTTGAAAGTCTGAAACAGTCCGTGATAGTAAAAGAAAACATGCTAGCCACTCGGCCACCGTGCGGCTCTATTTGTTTTTACTCACTGTTATGTCTCTCTTTTACGAGGTTCTGCTTTCTAAAAATAATAATACTGTTCAAAGTGAAGGACTTTTGAGTTGCTGCTCACATTTAAAAAAATTTCCTCTAACGGGTCACTTAAGTTCATATTTTATTCTTTTGTGCTTTTGGATTTGAGCATCGTGAAAGGTTTGTTAGAAACAATGATTATATTTTACTTTATCTATATTTCAAAAAGTGAATAGACTTATTTTAGCAGCTGTAATTCTAGAACTTCCTTTAATTTTAATGTAACAACTTTGTACGCATATCTGACTTTGACTTACTTTGTGGAAAAAATATCGGGATATATATCGTATATTTATATTCAACATCTTTATACCGAGATGGGAGTTTTGGTCCATATCGCCCAGCCCTAATTCATATTTTATGGATTTACAGTGTATCGACATACGACCGAGGCCTGAGTCGCATTTGAAAAAATTTCAATTGTATTGTTCACACGGACATGAAAAAAATCAGATACGGGTCACATATGAGGGGGAAAAAATCGGGAATGACCTGCAGTGTGAACGTAGTCATGTTTATGTTTGATAAGTGTCATCAAATTATAATGCAATATATCTAGATAATTGGCATTCATTTATCTGATTAGTTAGACTTACCTGTCACCATAGATAGCAACATGAACGTTTTTTTCCCCTTAGTCTCACTTCATGCTATTTTGTGTCTGCCCACCCACCCCCACCACATTAGGTGAGTCCAGTAAATGAGACAGACTGGTCTGATGAAGCAGTGGACTGGTTCAGAGCCATGGTGCACAACCGGATCTTCTATGCCAGACTTTACACACAAGGGCCCCGTGTGACAGTTGAGCTCTTCTTGGAAAAAGGGAAGCTTGGAGCTATGAGGTGCTTGACTTAGCATGTCACAAGTAAAACCTTTAAGTTGGCAGAATCTAAAATGTCAGTTTTTTTTTTGTTGTTTTTTTTTTAACTTCCTCTAAAGCATAAATGTGATGAAACCCCAAGTAATGTTGTTGCTAGTCCCTGTATGTGTCCTACTATTTACAGAGCCATTTATACAGCGGTACCATGGCATATGACTGTTTTTTTAGATGTGAGCCATCTCTCGGCTGATTTATTTTATTTTTTATTTTTTGCTTTGAAATGCGAGCTAAAATTTGGGTTACGAGCTGCTAGTTACTGGCATGCATAGCCGATGACAGCTATTTGGGGGCTTGTGTCAATGTGACCATGACTGAGGACAAGATGGATCTAAATCGCATTTAGCAGCGCACTAGCTAGTAACCAGGAAAGATTTTCAACACTAAATATACGTACATTATAGCAATCTAATTGTATTGTGTAAAACTATGATAGGAACAACGTCAAATCAAAAGCACTAAATTAATGCAGACACACCATCCACAAGTACGAGCCCCGAGTTTGTTTTTCAGAAAGGCGCACCGCACAAATGTGCACATTAGCGCTCAATAAGGTCATCAAATCTTACCTTTATGCATTCCCACATACAGTAGTATCAGCATTTGGGACCAAATGTGAGGTGAAAGAAAAAGGAGAAAAATACAGTATAGTAGTCAAACTGCAGTGTGGGAAAACATTAGATGGTGCGTTCAAGGGCCGTTGAACAAAGTGGGACAAGTCGCCGCTTGCATTAAACATGCAAATAATATTGAATTTCTAACTGTATATTATTGTTTGAATAAAATAATGGCCCATACTTCCACAATGGATATCCCTTTGCATAAAATGTGATGTAGTTATTTACAAATTATTATTGTTTTTATAAGTTTTTTTTTTTTTTTAATCATTGCACATTAACTTTTCCCACAGTTTGGTGGTTGGGGACCATGCTTGAGGATGTGCTGTTTTACACATTTGAAAATAGTGTAAGAATGCCACTTTTGTAGAATTGGCTTCTTTATTTTATAATGCAAGATTGTCTACATCAACAAACCATTGAATCGTATGTCGTTTTTACACTGTATCGAATCATTCTGTTTTCAAAATATTGTTTTTGAATCACAGATGATAGATGATTTACATCCCTACTTACTATAGATAAAAACTTCTATCTGCGATTGTGATTAAATATGAGTTAACTATGGACTAAATGTGATTTAAATGTATTTTAATCGATTGACAGCCTTAGTTTTTTCATTCTTGGTGGAGGTCTGTGCTCACATTTCTAGTTCTGTGGTTTTTAAAGCACTAATGGTGGCCTAAGACCTTTGCACCGGACTGTATTTATGATTGTACTTGTGATACACATGTATTTTGTTGAGTAAGTTGTGTAATTGGGTGCATTGCAGGCGAGGCCCCCCATTGTCTTTGCGACTGGCCCAGAACGGACATGCCAAACACAGCCAACTGAAGAATAGCAGTTTAGCCAGGAAAAGTAAGACTGTGATCAAATCATTTAAGATGCCCTCCATCTTCTCCTTGTGCCGTTATGATGTTTGTGTTGTCTCCTACTCTAAAGCCTGTCGTCTTCTTTTCAGAAAGCGTCCAGGTCCAACTGAGGCATAAACAGGACACAGAATGGGAGAAGTACCTCGTCTCATGGTACACTCGACGGGTGACCTAAATCAAAAAGCAAGTGTCAAATTTAGTACAATAGTATTTTATACAAAAGTATGATGCCCAAAATTAAATGATATTGGTGTTGTAAAAGACTATTAGGTGTAACCACTAGAGTATAAGCATATGCATTTTCTTGTATTACAACAAAATATAATGAATATAAATGTTAAGTGTTTGCAATTGATGTTATAGAAAATTTCTGTTAGGGTCTTTTATTTCAATGGAGCTTTATTCTAAAAAGATAAATAAATAAATTTGGAGGCTTCTCCAAAGTGTTTGATTACTTCCAACCCCAGACCTGCCAACATGTACACATTTTCTGTACTCTGCACGCATGTTGACCCTTGTGCACATTGCTGCTGTCCAAGTATGCATTTTGTTGTTTTTTGCCAGTGTCAGTTTGGAGTTCTGTCTCTGAAACTGGGATGATGCTCCTGTGTCGAGGCACCAGCATACAGGTGCTGCTCAATAAATTAGAATATGGCCAAAAAGTTCATTTTATTTCAGTAGTTTCACTCAAAAAGTGAAACTTGTATATTAAATACATTCATTACACACAGACTGATATATTTTACATGTTTATTTATTTTCATTTTGATAATTCTATCTGAAAACTACTGGAAATCCCAAATTCAGTATATTGGAATATTATTTATGGCCAATTAAAAAAATAAGGATTTTAGAAATGTTGGTTACCTGAAAAGTACGAACACGTACAGTATTCAATACTCCTTTTGCCTGAATTACTGCAGCAACCTAGAGGTGTGACAACACCTGCCCAAGGTGATTTTTTTCCTGGGGCCCAGAATTCCTGCCGGCGCCCATGCAGGAAACAACATAAGAACATCTAACAAAATGATCTGAAAACACTGAAGTGGCAAACATTGAAAAAAACAATACTTGTGTCATTCTCAGAACATTTGGCCATGACTGTACTGTACAGTCAAGCATGGTGGTGGGAGTGTCACCGTATGGACCTGCATGAGTGCTGCCAGCACTGGGGAGCAAAGTTCATCGAGAGAAACACGAGTGCCAACATTTGCTGTGATCGGTGTTCATTTCTGAACAAATAATGAATCATTTTCAGCAACAACCTTTTTTCCTTGACAAAAAAAAGAGACCATAACTACTACAGTATTACAAATGATTCATTAATAGTACAAAATATTACTTTTGATAATACAAAGTAACCAAAACATCCCATTTCTTTGTGTCACTTCTTGCATAAAGTGTTGGCCATAGATGAAGAGTTCAAGTATCTCCATGACACGTGCAACCTGTCAGTGACAGGTCAAAGGCCATCTTCAGCCTCCTGCCCTCCCAGCACAATAAATAATGCAGCATGGTCCGGGCGCTTTGTGTCCACACAGATTCCTTCTTAAGCCTGGGGGTAGGCGGAAATCGAGGCGTTTGATCTGAAAGAGTCTTGTTGCAGCCCAATAAAGGATGGCATTGTATGTAAATTGTTTGTCCGAGACCATATGACCGCTACGGTGCAGGGCACTGGCTTGTGGCGGAGGAAGGATTAGCATTTTCCCAACGCATGGTGTTTTCAGCACAGTCTTTTGGTTTGCTTGTAAAAACATTATTTCAATTCAATTCGTCCTGCTTTGTACACTTAGCGTGTACCACCACAGCTGCAGGTAAAATGCATCATTCACTTGTGTGTTGCACTAACTCTTTAAGAAGACTGAAGGGGTGCGAGTGATGGCTAACAAGCCCCAGAGGAGCATCATCAACTATATTTGAAGGAAGGTCATATTTTGACTTGTGGAATTGGTGGTTTGAAGTAAAACAATGGAGGTCTTTCACTCGTGTGGCTGCAGTCGGGGAGGAATTTGTTGTCGGCCTGTCGGGAACTGGGCTGTCGATCCGTTTGGGAGTTCGGTATTAATACAGGGCGAGCGCATCACGTGGTTGAGCGGATGTTTCTCAATTGGCTTCAACCTGTTGCGTCGTGTGACGGTGCATGATGTTAGGCCATCGCCCCGGCCTTTATAGAGCAACGCACCACTGGGCATTTCCTGTCTGTTGCCATATTGTCAAGTCATTGGTTAGCATGGGCACCTTTGGACGCGGCGCTGTTTACGCCGCTTGCACGGCCGGCTAAGCCTGGTAAAGAACTAAACTACTGTTACGTTATAATTTATATTTTGCATTAAATGCTATGGTATCCATGGATGGGAATATTTATTACAGTGCTGTGTATCTTGTTTTTCAGCCCTGGAGTCGAAAATGAACTGGGGGTCCTTTTATGCCGTGATCAGCGGCATAAACCGGCACTCGACAGGCATCGGACGTATTTGGCTCTCCGTCATCTTCATTTTCCGCATCTTCGTCCTGGTGGTGGCGGCGGAGAGCGTTTGGGGAGACGAGAAATCCGGCTTCACCTGCAACACCCAGCAGCCCGGCTGCAACAGCGTCTGCTACGACCAGTTCTTCCCCATCTCGCACATCCGTTTGTGGGCTCTCCAACTCATCCTGGTCTCCACCCCTGCTCTCCTGGTGGGCATGCATGTGGCCCATAGGCGTCACATTGACAAGAAGATCCTAAAGCGGGCAGGGCGGAACAGCCCAAAGGAGCTGGAGCATATCAAGAACCAGAAGTTTCAGATCACCGGAGCACTGTGGTGGACCTACATGATCAGCATCGTCTTCCGAATCATCTTTGAGGTTGCTTTTCTCTACATATTCTACATGATCTACCCAGGTTTTAGGATGGTACGCTTGGTGAAGTGTGACTCGTACCCGTGCCCCAACACTGTGGACTGCTTTGTGTCCAGGCCCACAGAGAAGACCATCTTCACTGTCTTCATGCTGGCAGTGTCCGGAGTGTGTGTGCTTCTCAACTTTGCCGAGGTGGTGTACCTCATAGGCAGGGCATGCAAACGCTGCCTTCGCCGTTCTGAGGAGGAATCCAAAGTTGACTGGATGAGTCAGAAATTGTCTACCTATAAAATGAGATCAATCAGCTGATGGCAGACACTGTGAGCAACTACGCGAAACATCCACAGAGGATGTGACTCTGCATTTGTGCTACACTGTTATTCATATACAGTGGAAAATAATATATTACACGTATGCTATACTTTTATTCCAGTTTTTTCTTCTCATTTATTCCTGACACAAGCTGTATTTGCTATTGGGTCTTGAGGACATACTTGGCATTCACGTACTTTAATAGTTTTGGTGCGTTTAATTAAAACACCTTTGGCAGTACTGGTATCTATTCGCCAAAATATAGTTGTCGATTTGTCCACTTTCAAATGTGTTCACGTTTTAAAATATCAGTTAAGCATTTGAATGGTTTTTATTTGCATGTTAATTGCACACAATAGCCTTTTCCTTGACAGTATTGTATTGAAATTGGTCATATCATTCATTTAACAATACTGTGTAGTTTTGTTGTTGTTGTAGCTTGCAGTGTTGTACGACTGTGCTAAGAGCTTCTAATGTTGATTTTAATGAATCAAGCTATAGCAGTAGCTTAGTAGTTTGTGCTGTTGTCCTGCTGAGAGATCAGTGTGAGTGTGGCAGGGTCATAACTCTGCTATTGTAGCAAAGCCATTACAAGATCACATTCAATTAAATGAATGAAGGGCCTCGTGGTTAGCATGTCGGCCTCACAGTCGAGAGGTTGAGGGTTCGAATATCCGTTGGCGTATCTGTTTGTGGCGTTTGCACGTCATCCGCTTGCGTGTGTTCTCTCTGGGTACTCCGGCTTCCTCCCAGATCCCCAAAACATGCTTAGGCTAATATTAGGGGCTCGTCCATGAGTGTGAATGGTTGTTTGTCTGTATGCGTCCTGTGATTGGCTGGTGACCAGTCCTGGGTGTACCACGCCTCTCACCCAAAATCGGGTGGGATAGGCTCCAGCTCACAACAGCCCTACTGTCATGTTTTAACCATGTGTAAATGTGCTATTGACCGGGAAACATTGTACAGTGTTTCATGCGTTTTGCGTATTGTAAAGCTATGTTAATTATGCGTAGCTGCATTTTTCAGTAGTAGTTCATGCAAAGTAAATATGACATGTTGTATCATGATTCTACATCTGTCCACTGTGCAACATGGTGCTGTGTTTGACGTGTTTCAACTCAAATGCTGACTTTTCTGAATAGTACTCGAGTATGTACGATGCATGCGTCCGTTGCACGATTTCAAAAGGTTACTAAAATGAACATGCAGCATATGTCACACATGTTCCTGGATGAGTCAATGAATAAAGTAAGAATTAGGTTCATTTCCTGACTTATTGCTCCTGTTCCTTTCATTCCACTGCGAGGATGCAAATGGCCACTCATCTCCAAACCATGCCCTCCATGATAGGAGAGACAACACCCCACCCCCCCGTGCTATATTTAGAGACCAGGACCACTTGAATTTGGAACATCATTGGCCAGATGACTTGTCCGTCTCAAGCAACCAACCTAGTAGACCGGCTTTAATAGTTTACATTCAAGTGCACCCTGGGCCAAATTTAACCATGGGGGGGGGGGGGGGGTGTTTGGGAGAGGGACATGGTTGAGAGCGTGTCTAGAAGCGTGTTGTGGTTAGTGGAAGAACATGGTCTTGGATTTTTCCTGAGCTGGACAGGCAGACAGTGGGGTCGTTGGTGTGGAAGTTCACTTTTCCTGTCCATTCAAGGGCATTGCTAAAGGACTCCGAAGAGCACGTTTAGACGCACTACGGCCTGTCAGCAGGGGCAGTCGGCCTCATGGACCCTGGAAAACGCGTAGGAGTTCATCACAAGGGATGTATCGGCTGATAAGGTGAGTTTTACATCTAAATTGCTATCCTCTGTCTGAACAGGATTGTTCTGAGTAGTCCAGGTGCTGACCTTCCTAACATTATTCCAGTCCTACCAACGTGAACTTCAACAGCTGGTGCTTCATTTCACTCAGTGCACGGATTGTGTTGCCAAAGCTGGGGCCACGACTTGCAGGATCATGACTGGAACCTGCCGTTCCCTGTCCACACATGCCAAATATATACTCTGTTAAAGTAAATATAATCCTGTTGAGGTCCACGTGGAATAGAGCAGTCGTCACGAAGTTGTACTTTGTTAACCGCCTGCCTCTTGAGACTCATTTGCTGTTGTCCCTGCTGAACTTGGTAAGGCCTTCTCAAAGAGGAGGATACTAACTGTAACTGTTAGATTATTTTACTTATGTGCACGATATGGACGGATGGATTGCACATTCCGGAACTTCAAAAATATGACACTGGTTATTGATGGGCCTTTCACATAAACACCAGCATGTCCAGAGGTTCGACTTTTTGTGCCATGTTTAGCGTCTTCCTCTGCCTTTTGGGTGCAGAACGTTTCGTCGACATTGTGGGTTTTATCAGGGAGAAAACTTGCAAACGTACAGAGTTCAGAGTCACACTGCTAGCTGTTTGCTAGCGATCGAAAACAACAGGAGACACGGCACGGGGGAGGTTGATTGACAATGGTCTACAGTCCCTCAGCCAATCAGGACGCATAACACAATGTGCGTTCATACACTGTAAAAAGAAAGCATACAAAATTGCCATAAAAAAAAAATCTGTGAAACAGCGATGTCGCGAAAGGTGAACCACGATGTAGAGAGCGATGACTGTATATCGAAGTGGTCCCCCCCCCACACACAAACTTTGACTTTTTAGTTTGCGGCCCCCGCTGGAAGAAGTCTGGAAACCCCTGGACTAGATTGTCATTGCTGTTGTTATGAACAGTAATAATACTGTTATGGTTGTTATTATAATTACTATCGCAAGTAGCAGTAGTACAGTAGCATTGTTGTATTAAATCCTATCGCTTGATAATGTGTTGAATGTTATCATATTTTATTCAGCTTGTTTCATTATTCTAAGAAATCTTTAGGAATGTATTTTTTGACCACTTTCACACAGAAATCCCACAAAAGCGCTGCATCAGTAGAGCTCACATTTATCCACCTGTGGATTTCACACAGACACGGTCAAAGCAGAACATTGCCCTAACCTGTCTGTACTTCCCCGCCACAGTGAGATAATTAGATGCCTGTGCGTGATTGCGTTCAGCGCAACAAGACAGGAAAAGTGAGTGTTGGGTGTTAAAGTTCACACTCCGGCCCCGGCATTCCGCTATACGGTTTCACACAGGCATCGTCCAGCCTCTGTTCCGACTTTGATACTACCTCTGAGGCTGTAAAATTGCGGCTTCTTTGTCCGCACACAGAATGAGCAACAGAACATGTGTGTAAGGGGGTGTAGTGATGCATTCAGGGTCCAAATTGAAAACTTACTTTGTTTGAAGGTTTTGGACTAAACAGTCTTCTTAACTCTTCCAGTCCCAGCTGTGAGCTGACATAGACCATGGGGGACTGGAACCTGCTGGGCAAGCTCCTGGAAAAAGCCCAGGAGCACTCCACCGTGGTGGGCAAGGTGTGGCTCACGGTCCTCTTCATCTTCCGCATCCTGATTCTGAGCGCCGCCACGGAGAAGGTGTGGGGCGACGAGCAGTCGGGCTTCACCTGCGACACCAAGCAGCCCGGTTGCGAGAATGTATGCTACGACATCACCTTCCCCATCTCTCACGTTCGCTTCTGGGTGCTGCAGATCATCTTTGTGTCCACGCCGACGCTGATCTACCTGGGCCACATTCTACATCTGGTGCGCATGGAGGAGAAGCAGAAGGAGAAGGAGCAAGCACAGCATCCAGACAGGCCGGCCGTTGTTGTGGATGCACACAAGCACAAGAAGCCTCTAATGAGGGACGATAAAGGCCGGGTTCGCCTGCAGGGGGAGCTTTTGCGCACATATGTCTTCAATGTCATTTTTAAGACCCTCTTTGAGGTGGGCTTCATTGTGGCCCAGTACCTTTTGTACGGCTTTGAGCTGAAGCCCATGTACACATGTGACAGGCCGCCGTGCCCGAACGCGGTGAACTGCTACATCTCCCGTCCCACTGAGAAAACCATCTTCATCATCTTCATGCTGGGCGTAGCCAGTGTTTCCCTCTTCCTCAACCTCATTGAGATCTATCACCTGGGCTTCACCAAGTGCCGCCAGGGCATCACCTTTAAAAGACGCAACCAGTCACCTGACAGCATCTCCAAGGAGCCGAGTGACACCGGAGTGCAGTTCGGGCCAACTTATGACGACTACTTCCACGAGCATCGCCCGCCAAGCTACAACCTCTCGCCTCTGCCTGAGGGCGCCGACTCGTCCTTCCACCCCTGCCACAGCAAGGCGGCCTACGACCAAAACAAGGACAACTTGGCGGCGGAAAGGAGCAGCAGCAAGACGGAGGAATGTGACCTGAAAGGGAAGAAGCCAGCAGGGTCGGCCCCCGGGACACCCACGCAGGCCAGGCCGGGCCGCGGTGTCAAACACACCAGCAACAAGACGAGAATAGATGATCTGAAGATATGAGGTTTCTCTGTCTGAAGGGTCTTACATCGCTGTGAAGGGAGTGAATGTTGTTTGGGAGCGTTCACTCATAGTGCAGGTTTGACTCATTCCATAGTTGACGTTCGAGGTCCTCGGTAAAGTTCTTTTGTTAGACGCAGGAAATGGTGCACGGTCCACTTTCTGAGGCAAGACAGTACTTGGAAGGAGTGTGAATCACGGACGTCACTAAGTCTATGTTAGGGTGGCTAAAATGTTCCTACGTCTGCCAAAATTACAGCTGATTTTTTGTGACACAAGTCAGCAATAATATTAGCAATAAAAAACAAATAAGAATAAAATACAAATAACGTCGTTATTCCAGTGGCACCTCGGTTTTCATGCAATTCTTCCCAAAAGAAAGAATGTAAATCCAATGAATCTGTTTCACATGCAGAAAACAATGTGAAATACATATCAGTTATTGAACGAAATGGATGAATGAACCTTTAACCTCACCTTTCACTTTACGGTGAGGAGTGGACAAGGAAGAGGGGAGGGGTTTATCCCCACCAACAACATTAGCGTCCTTGATTTCTACTTTCTGGAACTTACTGTTCCTTCTTGTTGACTTCCCACACATCCTGGCAAGATTGGCCACCTTTTCACTTAGCGATGATTTCTTATTTTGAATTCGGTATTGTTTCTCACCTTTATTAAAATGTTTTGGCCCCATGGCGGGTTATGCAGCAGTCACATTCAATGAAAAAATGCACGGAGTCGGCAGTGCCTAGGGTGCTTTACTTGGGCACTCGATTCCGTGGAATGATACAATACAGGGCAAACGCACTAGTTTGTACGATAACTGAGATGGTGTACGGAAACCACTGCAAAAATTCTTTGAAAATCAAATAGTACGAAAACTGGGGCATTTGAAAACCGAGGTTTGACTGTGTTTTTGATTAAAATGATGGCAGACATCACCATTAGGACCCAAGTGCCGTGTGTTGGTTGGACAACTTCACATACTTCTTGTCTAGTCACACAACATCAATAAATCATGTACACGGCGACTTCCTGTTCAGTGCAAACGAAGCTTCAAAATAAAACAATGGCGGTTTTCACCTGAATTCTCTCACACCAGGCAGAAGGTGCATGTCATTGCTTCGCAGTTACGCAAAAGGTCAAGATCCTGAAGTCGGCCGGAGGGGTTCACACAAATTTCTCACACATCAGATTGTAAGTTGATGTCAGTCCTTGTTCATGTAATGTAAAGTTTACTTACGTTGTTCACAACAAGATTTCCTGAAGACATACTGTGGTAGTAAAGTCTTCCAGGGAAGGCAAATAAAGCCAGACACTTTTTCAAATAATTGATTCATTGATGAAGCGTATGTTGGTGCCGTTACAAAATTCCCGGCATTCCTAGACATACACCTAGGGACCAAGCCCCCCCCTAGCTTTCAAACTTAGTGACGTCCCTGGTGTGAATGGTGAAAAGCTCTTTCCGCCATTGCGACTGAACACTGAAATAGAAGTATGCTCAGGTTTTTATGGCGGACGTTAAACTCCACAAGAAAACTTGCCACTTTTGAGAACCAAATCCACGGCTTCAGTTTGGACCTGAAGTCTTCTGAGGAAATAAGACAAAGTGAATTAGAACTTCGTCAACATCCAGCATCGATGGAGGCTTGTGCAATGTTGTGAAATGCCTGGCACTCATGAAACCAGTGTATCCTATTCCAGGACGTGCCTCAAGAGAGGCTGCATTCGTCTCAGGAGTTTCCATATTTGTCTCTTTCACACTGCAGTAACATTCTAAGGACAGCTGTTTCTATCTCGTGTTTTTCTCATTTGATTACTGTACCATACTTGATGACAATGTTCTTTGGGGAAAAAAAATCCTGAAATAAACTTGTCTTAAATTTGACATTTAGTAGTTGGCGTCATAGTGAACAAATCAAGATGTACTTCAAGGAAAACCGTACTTATTTTTGAATAATCATCATTCACAATCCTTACGTGCGACACGAACACACATCTTTCTCTTTTATGTGCGTTCTAAATATATAAAAACAGATATAAAGTGGCAGCTAAGAATGCACATAATGGGACGCAACTATTCCGCCTATAAAGCCTTCTGAAAAAAACGGCAACAACGTTCCAAGCTACAGTACAGTGACATTGTTATTATTATTGTTATCAACATTGTTACACCGAAGAACTACTTTACCGGAGTAGTGACACCTCGCCACACCACATCGTGTAGCTACTAGCCAGCTAGCGACTAGTTTCACCACAGACTGGCTCACAGCACCTCGCTCACGACGCCTCGGGCCACTACCGAAAGGTAACGCGACATATTGGAGCTGCCGCCACTGCTGCTGTGTTTTTGCTTTTGAGTTTGGAAAAGTTAACGCTCGGTGTAGGCGTTCGTTTCTATGTTTCCAGTAATGCTTAAAATGATCAAAATACGGCAAAATTCCTGAAGTATGACATGTTATCATGAATGTGCCTGTTACTACATGGTCACAGCTTGTATATAAAACCATAAAACCTTGTTGGGGGTTTTTGGAGGTGTTTTAATAGCAGGCTTTGTAGGCAGAATAGGTGTGTCCCATTACGTGCACTAATTAGTTGCCTTTTTTAGCTTTTTAGTTTTTACATCTTTAGAACGCACACAGAAAAGAGGAAGACGTGTTCATGTCTCACGTAAGGATTGTGGATGACAGACAAAATTCCAGAACAATTTGCAGTTCTCCCTTGAAAGGCCCTATTATGCAAAACTGTGCCAATCAATCCTGTTTTATTATGTAAAAGGAAATCTAAATCTATCATCTTAGCTTTACTTTTGAGAGAAAAGTTGCTCAAAGTTCTGGGTTTTCATCACACACACAATCACAATCACCAAAAATAAAAATAATCCAACCGCATTCGGTACATATTTTCTGTCAAAATTGACGTGAATTATTTTCAGTCTTTCACAGTAACAAAAAATTATGTGGCGGGCCGATTCTGGCCCCCGGGCCTTGAGCTTGACACCTGTGCTTTAGTGGAACCTCAAAGGTCCAACGCAATGCAATTTTTCTCAAGGAGTAAAAGAGAACTTGAATGAATCTGTTCCAGTGTGAAAGTGTTACCATGACATACTGCTGGACTGTATTAACTGGCATAAAACAGCAGAACAGAGGGAGGACTACTGCTTCTGCCTGGGAGGCGAGTCTCTTCACACTAAGACCAAACACAGCTCAGTAATATATTGTACATTCATCTTCTTCTCTATCGTTACTGTCGCTTTGCTCGTATTGTACTGAGCAGCCAGGACAGGGACACGTGTTTCTCACACTGAGCTCCATTTCCTGTTCTATGGTTTTCATTACATTTTTCCACTGGTATCCTTCAGTGGGGGCATCACAAAAGTACAAACACAACACGACGTATTTGATGGAACAAACATGTAACACTCTACTGCCATGCAATTTTTTTTTTTGGGGGGGGGGGTCACTGATCGTGGGAGTGAGTCATCACACAATCGTCCAAACAACATATTGTGCACGTGTGCATACCCACACATGCGCTCATTGAGCTCATCCAGGAAATCACCTCGGTACTTCTGGAATATAAAAGGAAAAAAGCTTGTAAATGAGTTAATAGCATAGCTTGTTCATGACGGCAAAGCTTTCACACGCCTCCTGCCTGGTGTGATAATAATTTCCCTGTTAACACTTGACGTCCAGGAAGGAGGAAATGCGTGTGTGTTGCAATATAAATGTACTAAAAACAAATCCAGATCATTAGATTTCAGCCGTCTTTGCGTGTGTATGCTTTTGGTGGAACGACAAACACATGTTGCAAACAAAAGAGTGCTCCTGTTGCATAGAGAATCTTTGACTCAGGTCCTTTTAAAAAACATCTGAGCGGTCGTGTCATGCTGATGATCTTTGTGCAGTATCTCCTTAAAAAGACTCCTATCATATTAAGGATCTTTGACCTTCACTTTTGCAGTAGGTCCTTAAAAACATTCTCAGGGTATTGAATCGATTGCGACTGCACTGGTCAGGGTGTCTTCGAAGACGTTTCACCTCTCATCCCAGCAGGCTTCATCTGTACATGCTCAAAGACTAGATAGGACAGCTCTCATCTGAGGAGACGCTGCAAGGTCCAAGTATTTATTTTCTAAGGCAGAGGCACCCCCCCAAACCAAGAATAGTTTCATTCTTTTGTGGTGCAAAACAATTGTTAAGATGCAATCGAATGAGGCCTGTCAGCCAACAGCAGTTGTCTTCATAAACAGCAGGCATATACAAGACCTTGGACAAGCGTTTTTTGTAGTAAATCTTTAAAAACAGCAGCGCCTCCTGTCAAATTGAGGATCAAGGACCTGCATTTTTCCAGTAGGTCCTTAAAAACAGCAGTGCCGCTTGTCATATAGCTTATCTTTGACAAGTGTTTTTTGCAGTAGCTCCTTAAAAACAGCAGAGGCCTCCTGTCATGTAGATTACTGTATCTTTGACAAGCGTTTTTAGCAGTAGATCCTTAAAAACAACAGCACCTCCTGTCATATTGAGGATCTCAGACTTGTATTTTGGCATTAGAGCCTTAAAAAGAGCAGTGCCCTCCTGTCAGATGATCTTTGACAAGCATTTTTTGCAGTACGTTCTTAAAAACAGCTGAGCCTCTTGTCATATTGAGGGTCTTTGACCCGCATTTTTGCATTAGGTCCTTAAAAACAGCAGTGCCCTCCTGTGATATACAGTAGGTTATCTTTGACAAGCATGTCTTGCACTAGGTCCTTAAAAACAGCAGCGCAGTCCTGTCATATAAATGATCTTTGGCAAGTTTTTTTTTTTTTTGCAGAGTATGCTTAAAAACAGCAGTGCCCTCCTGTTTGATAAAATTATTTTACAGGCTTTTTTTCCCCAGTACATGCTTAAAAACAGTAGAACCTCCTGTCATTGAGGATCTTTGACCTGCATTTATGCATTAGGTCCTTAAAAACAGCAGAGGCTCCTGTCATAATGAAGATATGTGACCTGCATTTTTTGCAGTAGGTCCTTAAAAACAGCTGTGCACCCCATGTTATAAAGATGATCTTTGACAAGCGTAGAAGAACTGAAGAAACAAGGGTGGTCTAATCATTTTTTCCATGACTGTAGATGATCTTTGACAGCAGAGCCTCTTGTCATTTCACGACTATCTTTGACCTGCATTTTTGCATTAGGTCCTTAAAAGATATTTGATCTTATGGATGATCTTTTGACGAGAGTAAAAATGGTCCTTCTGTTTTAATGTATGGCTTTATTTATGACTATGTTAGCTATTTGGTTAGTTAACCTTTTTAAGGTGTGGCACAGTCCTCTCACTTTTTGGACCTTTTGCGCTTCAGTAATGCTTCTAACCATGAGAGAGAAAGGTGTAGCATACGCGTTGTGGTTACTAAGAAATGGGCCCTGGAGGGGACACCCCATTGGTTCTGTTCTAAACGGCGGTCTTCAAAGAAACACCTGGGAAGAATTTCATGGGGAATAACATTCTATTGTTTATTTTTAATTGAGGCTTTAAAATCAGGTGTCCAGATGAGTTATTTTGTCACCTTAGTGTGGTTTGCTGCCCCATGTGAGCCACAAGCAGCCGCAGGCAGACATTAGACGAGGCCTCCATCAGCACTGGGACGCTGCTGCGCTGCCACCTGCTGGACTCTAAAGGAACTTCAGCGTATTGAACAAGCAGAGAGCAGATACAGCATGCTGTACGTATCCAATATGGCTCCCTCATCTATTCAGCCACGACATGTGCATATAATACTTTGGAATAAAACCGTCAAGCACCACTGAAGCGTTTATTTAACTGAAGCGTTATTTAATTTTACGGACAATCCAACCTGCTAATGTGTAATAAATGATTAACAGCCAGAAGCAAAGCTCACAATTGCTTCACAAAAAGCTGTCAAAGGAAGAAAGAAGAAGAAGAAAAACAATCTTGTGATGTATGCTGACTGAACGACTTTGACTGCCTTCAGCCGTCAACTCCACGCACACATTCTGCTGCAAAGCCACAGCGGAGATGACAACAAATTTGCACTAAAGAGAGAAAGAACGAAGCAGCCGGAGACATGGTTGCTAAGCCAGAAAATGTTCTTGCAATCCTGGTTTTGATAGTTCGGATGTTGGCAACATGTGTTTTGCTGCCATCATGTGACCGCCTCAACGCCTTGCGAGGGCCGGGGGGGTCGAACTGATTTCTGTTTTTTTTTATAACCACATGATGCAAATTGGCAGCATGTATTGTTAATACATTTAATTCAGATCATGTTTGCTGCAATCGCTAATTCTTTTGGGGTTATTTTTTTTTTTTTTTTACCTTTTCAGAATGTGCTTTCTCTTTCAACTCCACCGTAAACTTCAGGTGCAGATGTTGCAGTGGGCATCCCTCATGAATAAAGTCTTGTAAAAACATGGTAATTTAATATTATGAGAAACAATTTCGTCAGTTTAGCAGCATAAAGTTGAAATGTTAAAGGAAAAAAAAGACGCAATTTTGAACAAAACAACGAATAAAGTTGTAATTTTTTCAAAATTTGGTTGAGGAAGATGTTATAATATTATGGGAATTAGGTCAAAATATTGTGGGAGTAAAGTCATAATTTCGAGAAGAAAATTTACAAGAACGTTGAAATGGTTGGAAAAAAAACATAGCAGCATAGAGATGAAATATTAAAGCAAAAAGATTTTTTTAAAAGTCGTAATGGGAAAATTAGGTTGGGTAAAGAGTTATACTGTTACGGAAATATTGTCAAAATATTACAGAAAAAAGTAATTATACTAAGAGATGAAAATTTACGAGATTATTTCTGAAGAAAGTTGAAATATTTGGAAAAAACAGCAAAAATGGGGGGGAAAAAGGAGCAAAGACCCAAGTTCATATTAATAATACGTTTCTTCACCTAAAGTATATGACGAAGATGAGATGCATTTTTCTTCTTGAAAATATATGTAACTTTTGAGCATATCTACATGTGCTGCTTTACAAAATATCAGTGCCCCTTGCATCCTTTCATTTTTCAGTGGCCCTCGCTGAAAAAAGTTTGGACATCCCTGATTTAAGCAATGAAATCTTCATCACAATCAAGTGACTGATCAGTTTGAGGGGGTTGCATATTTTTAAGTTTATTCAACGAGGTCATTCTGCCTAACACCAATATCTACATTAGCAAATATCTGTACAAAAACCATGACACAACATCACAATTGTTTCCTAATTCTAAGTGCCACAGCACCACTCGACCGCAAAACTGAGGTGTGACATTATGATACGGGAAAAACGATATCCTATTTTTTTGTTTTAATTTTGAACATGCATGCGTAAAAAACTTGCAATTCTGATGGTCAAATTGTTGCAAATAATCTCCTTGATGTACATAGGGAAGATGTTTTGCTACATTATTGTACAGAGACTTTCTGCACTTCCACACAAGAGCTGCCCTCTGTTGACAGAAGTAAAGAAGTCAGAAGGGACCGTGCTGAGGCTGTCCAGTGGCTTCAATAGCCCTAACCTCGGATTCAAGCCCAACAAACACCAAATCCCTGACTGTGAAGTGCTGAGCCAGGGTGGTGATAGTGGTGATGGTGGGGAGAAGAGCATCCCTTCCCAAGGTCTGCGCATCTGCTCTGGTCTTACTGTAGGGATGGCGATGCGCTTTAGTCATGTTTCCCCTTCCCTTTGGGAGTGCCTTCATTCCAGGCCACATAAACAAACAAGGCCAGAACCACGTGCACTGCCAGCACAGCGACGATGGCGGCGTAAAAGTAGCTATCAGAGCTTGACATCTTCATTGAGCCTGGGAACAGAAAATGGAGATGATGAACCATGGAGAATGTGTGCAACCAGATCATACAGTAAACCCCGGAGGAGGCTCAGAGGGAGTTGAATCATGCCGGCGGCATGTTTTACTTCACTGAACCCAGAATAGAACTTTGTCATTGTTGGGGTTCAGCAGCTCTCGCTTTAGCAGCATATTACTGGGTGATATTCCAGCCACAAATATGTATACAACAGCAAAAACTATACACAAGAAGGCGCATGGTATGGCACAGCAATGGTGGAAACCTGCTGTGAGCGTACACTAGTGCATTTAAAAGGGTCACCGACATGATTTATCAACTTTGTCTAAATATGTTCTATATTGTTTGTAATTATGTTCTACGCTGTCAGTTTTTTGAAAGTGAATGGTAACTTCGTAAAAATTGCATTTATAGTACGTGGCGGGAGAAACGTTCACTGACCGCCGCAGAAAAGGGGTGTTTGCGGAAGTGACGTAGGCGAAGGGGCAGCTGTCATCTTAGGCAGAGTAAACAAACATGAGAGGATGGACGAGACAGAAGATGTTTATAGTCATTATAGCAAAAATCTGAGCAATGCATCATTAGTTTGCTTATCCTTCAATTACTGTTTTAAATCGGCTTCTTAATGAGCGCAAAGTGGTCTTTGGAGCCTTCTTTAACATGTATAATGCTTTCAATGCTTGTCGCCATGGTGGCTTAGTGTTTACAATACAATATGTAAATATGACTTACTGTTCTGTGGCAACTTTGACGTGGTTTGTCTTGTCCCTTCCTGTGTAGCACAGCATCAGGAATAGCATCCTAGCATCCAAATGCGTTTATACAGTACTTTCGAGCCAAACGCTTCTTGAAGAGGTGTTCCTTAATAGCAGTCTTCAGTGAAATTACCATTGAAAAGAACAGAATGTGAGGTGATGCGTCCAATTGGCTGTCGTTCTCTGTACTTCCTTTGTTCACTGTAGTCTTAAACCGATGTCTTTCGGAAAAGAAATGAAACTTCCAGTTTCACTCGGACACAGAACAGCCAGCGGCAACACAACGTTTTGGCATGACTACCATTTTGATGGAAAATATATCGAACGAAGTCGACTTGAAGGGTTTGTTTACGAGGCATGATCAGCTCAGAGCTGTGCCTTCCCAACGTCACTTGGGAAACGCCCCTTTTCTAAGAGGTTGAGACCAAAATGATGCCCACCACATACAAAAATGCAATGTTTGCAAATTTCATGTTCGCTTTTTTTTTTTTTTTTTTTAAACGAACAACGTAGACGTGGCCCTCGCTGGAAAATGTTTGGACATCCGTGGTTCACACCAAAGCTGACTTAAATTAACATCATTGGTAATTACCGATATTAAATTTTAATTTGCAGAAAAATTAGTAAAGCATGTTTGATATAGATATTTACTTAAAAAATAAAATAAACAAATCTAAATAGTTTAATTATAGGCCACAGGATGTCATACAAAATAGAGGCATATGGGTATTATGTGTGGAAAAAGGACTACATTTGTTACTTGCCATATGGTAACAATAAGTGTTCAGCTAGTTATTGTAAGTTTTGTAAAATTCTGTATATACATATTCTTTCTTTTATTACAGGTGGTTTAATAGACGCGTTAAGCACTGTAACATATAGAGCGGACTGTTGACACTTTCTCGCGTAACTGGTTTGTTACTACAGTCCTAATATCCATTTTATTGAAACATTATGAGAGACAAGTACATGTTACTCTACTTGTATGCTTATATAGTTTAGTACATACACTAGATAATGCGATTCCTTACCTTCAAAGATGTAAGCCTTTGAAGCGAAGTACAAACCAATCGGTAGCGTGACCATTAAGATGGTGAAGAACAACAGCGTCTTCAGGGCTGAAACCAATGATCCTTCATTCCTGCAAGCAACCGACACAGAGGCAGACACAAACACAGAGACCACACGCACACATGCATACAGTCAACTACTGTTCTCTTTGGGTGCAACTCCTTCCCTGCCACTGAGCTGACTATTCTACCTTTTTATTAATTATGTTATTTTAAATGTCTATTTTCCTAAGTAAATCTCCACATGGAGGACACGAGTCACGCTAAAACAGTAAGCTGCTATTTTAGCTAAGCTAGCTAAATAGCAACTACTGAACAACAAAAGAGGGAACAATATGTTCATTTTCTTACGTTCTGAAATTAGGTGGCGGTCCGCCTGCGATGTCCGATGATACCCTGATAGATCCATCCATTGTTGTTTGGATAGACGAAAAAGATGAGCTACTACGCTGCGAATATCAACACGAACGGCTCTTCCTTGTGTTATGTTGTGTTGTCACTTCCGCATTAGGTCACGAGACCGTGCCGTCACATGACGAGATAACGTGTCGGGTTCCCGAGGCCTTAGGAGTCCACTTTTTTAAATAAGAAGAATTTGTTATTTTTAACAAGAGTCCCAAGTGTTTTTTGTGAAGTAAAGTTCCAAGAATTTATTTTTTTTAATCAATGGCAATACACAAACCATACACAATTTAAACTTACTAATATAATGTAGTGGGCCATATTATTTATTTACACACTCAGGTTAAAGTTTATTTTTATTCCTATTAGAAATCAGGCATGTGTTTGCCTAATGAAAATGTGCACAATATTGTTTAAACTTTCATTTCATTATTTAAAAAATGTCAAAAGAATGCAATGCAGGCAAATAATTGAATGTCAGGAGTTAATCTAGTAGGGGGAAAAAAGTGTCCATTGTTATGAATCATGTTGTGAATCACGCCTGATAATCGTGAGAACAATATAATATTTGAACTTGTAACTGTAATCAGTATTATAAGTATTATCACTGTAAAACATCATTTTTTGGCCGTGTGTGCATACGATATCATCTGACTAGCCAGGCTGCTTTTATGTTATACAACTGATGTTGGAGACCACGGTGGATGAGCGGTAAGCATGCCTGCCTCACAGTCAGGAGATGCTTGTATGGGTTTTCTATATAAGTGGGCCGAATTTCTCCCACATGGTAAAAACATGCATGTTACATTAACTAGAGGGTTGAATGTGAATGTAAATGTGAATATATATAGCAATCAGCAGTATAGGGAAGTGTACATCTATTTTCTTATGTTTAATACAATGTTTGTACAGTGTCAGTTTTATTCATGCGCTGGTTGCAGGTAAAATAGAAAAAAATGTTTTTGTCGGAATTATGATCAAATGCATACATACATACATACATACATACATACATACATACATACATAATGTCCGTTGGTTCCTAAATTATATTCCATGACATTTTGGGTCATGTCAGCTGACTGTGATGAACATCTGCCATAAGGACTTCATTAGTCCCCGTTTTTTCTACGGTGTTGACAAATTGCCAACGATCTTATCAGAGTTTATGTTAGAGTGGAGGTTATTGCAAGGCAACAATAAATGATTTTGGATTACATTAAAGGCTGAGATGTCTCTGAAAGCACTTTGGAATATATTTGGCCAGCAGTGGGCGCTAGAAGACCGCTCGCAGCAGCCTTCATCCGCGCATTTAAACGCTGTGGAGCGCATATACGACAATGGACAAGCGGCAGCGCACAGTGATACCGACGTAGAGAAAATAACGTAGAGCGATTAAGGGGATCTGCCTTTTTTGTCGGCAATGGTTTTGTGACGCAAATGTATTACTCTTTTGAACACAGATTGTTTTGAGAAGCAAAACGCTCAACGCCGGAACTTTTCCTCCACCACGAAAACCAACCAGAACTCGGATGATGAGACGAAGTCACTGTTGATGCACTACACTGCTGATGGGGATGTCAAAAAATCCAAACTATCTCTTTAAGGGTAAAAAATGAATACAAGAAAAGTCTCCCTCCACACCTTGAATATGACAATTAGACAATTAAATCAAATATGATGATAAGTCTTGTGTTCATTCCCAAGTGACAAAGACTTGCTCAAAACCTAAATAAGCCAAGCCGACTCATCTACAGTATCATGCAATAGTCTTAAGTCAACAGCATAGTATAACTGCCTGTTTTACTATGCATATGACAATAAAACTCTTGAATCTTGAATCTTGAACGTTGTTGTTTTAACGGCTGTTAGGACACACACGGCTGTGATTCCCACACAACTTTGCAGATTGTTCGTGCATCGGTCCACAAAGAATCAATTGAAGACCTAGGACATGCTGGAGGGGTTATGTCTCACAGCTGGCCTGGAAATGCCTCAGTGTCCGCCCGGTGGAACTGGAAGTGTGGACTTCCCTACTGAGACTGCTGCCCTCGCGACCGGGATAAGCGGAGGAAAATGGGTGGATGTTCTTAATTGTCAAACAACTGTAAAAAATAATTTAACCTATTAATTTAAGGTCTAAACAATGACTTCATGACTTGTAATGAAGGAGCAGAGCACGGGTGATTTCTCACTTTTACATATTATGTAAAACTGACTTTTTAATTGTTTGTATTAGGCATACTGGAGTGCCTGTCCAAGCATCGAGTGTGAAATTACATAACCAAGTCATGTTAACTGTCTCTGTTTGAGCTGCTTGGATTTTTGCCTGACGGAGACTACTTGACTTCTTGGACCAACCCAATCATGTGAAGGCCAAAAGCTAAGCTGAGTTAAAATGTTGGGTGCATAGTTTGCTACATATCTCACATATCACCTCCCAACCAAGGTGAATAAAGCTTTTATTTCAAGGTGAGACATGCACCATGCTGCTCACACTCCCGCTCCCTCAGTTAAAGGGCCTGCACAGCAGTAGAAAGGGGTGGGGTGAGCAGTGGCTCACAGTGGCTCAGTGAGCAGTGGGTCATTCACATAGTCAGCAAATTTTAGGCATTTTTTGTCTAAATTAAACATCAAAAGGGCTAAATGAACTAAAATACAAATATAAGGCATTCTGAAGACGTATTCAAAGATGCTAAGAATGACACGTACTATTCTGCATTAGTCACTAGGTATCAGGTATATGTTACTGTACATGCTTTTGGACGTATGTCAATGTCTCGTGCCCTTAGAGTGTTTTTTTTGCCACGAGCTCTGCAAGTTTCTCTTTTACCTGCACTGGGCTACCGTCTCTGCATCCTGGGGTCATCACCACACCATACTATGACATTATTATTAGTAAAAAAAAAAAGAAAAAGCATATTTAAGCTAATTGTACATATTCATGGCATAACTTAAGCATTTTCAAGCATAAAAATGGCTAAATGAAATACAAATATAAGGCATTTGAAAGATGTGATGTGAAGTGTAATATAGTGTCTGTGACCTGTTGACGTGTGTGACATCGGCTCGCTAGCGTTGACTGTTAACTGAGTGCGAGCAGCAGGTTAGCAGTGTAGAGAGTGGCCGACAGCAACCCCTGTGTGAATGTTCACTGCATGTGTTCTCTGCTTGTTAATGAAGCGATCGAAGTGCATCGTGAGTCTCTCCTTAACCACAAACACCAGCAGTAAGGGTAGTATTCTGCTCTGTCTCTAGGTGTCAGTAACATGACATTGATGAGACAACCGCAGAGAGTACACTGTCAATGCTAATATGTGAGTCTATCTTATAGTATTCATGTCTTAGATGGCTTACTTTCTTTTATCATGTTTATGATATTGGGTAATAGAAGTGTAAAGGTGACTATAGGGGTGTTATTTAATGTCTACAGGGCTCTAATGGTAAAAAAGACATATTTACAAGGTCATAGACAGGTTTTTTTCTACAAAAAAATGCATTTATTAATATTGAATCATACATCACGGAAATTCACTTATCATGGTGAATCTGGAACCAACTCACCACGATAAACGAGGGATTACTGTATAGTATTCTTCCTATTGTCATATTTTTATTCTCTGAACTGACCTTGCTGAGGCTGGCCCTTTTTTTGGAATAGGTGACGCAAAAAAGCCACAAAACGCCCAAGAAAAACACTTTGATGCGTGCGGACAGTGGCTCAAATGGTTGATTTCCAAATCGTTCAACCTTGGTAAGCGGTTTCACTGTATAAGGAATTGTTTTACATAGTCTTGTCTTCTTTAGTAGATCACATTCAAGTTTGCTTAAATGTTTCCACTGGAATTAATCTTTCTCATTGAATGGAAAATAGATAAAGAAGATCCGCCTGCAGTGATTCTACAGGCTAAGTGCTTTGTAAACCCAACATTATTGTACATTTCAACAGCAGCCACTATTTCTTCTTAAATGGATTGCATCATTTTTATGCTGCATACATACATTTAGATTTAGTGGTGGTGCACTGACTGTGTTTCTGGTTGTGCTCCCTGGTGGCATGTGTCAAGGAGCAGCACTTTCTGCTCCAGTTATCTTCGGCCTCGCTGTTCCGGTGCTCTGCAGGTTCCCCAAAACACACTGAAGATAGAGAGGGCAGACAAAAGACAGAGGCCACAAGCACTAAGAGCAGTCCACTGATGCAGGCTGGACCACCATTTTGCTTTCTTAAGAGCTTTCAGGCCAGCATGTTGCCAACTCTGCAGATGCCAAGAGCTGTCAGGGTGAATCAAATTGTGCCCAAACTTGCTGCAAGATGAAACACCGGGGGATATTTTATAGCTGGCTTCTGCCTATTTGGTTGGTTTGGTTGCTTTTATTATTTTACTTCTTTTCTTTTTTTATTGTTTAAAATACAATTTTCACATATTTTGTGTGATTTTGTCCTCTGTTTTTGTTATGTATATTAGCTTGACTATATTGTAAATCACCCCGCTACCTCAATATACTTCAGGGTGTAAAATAAATAAATAAATAACTTAAATTATAACATTAATGTATTTAAATCAATAATTGATTCCATTCCATTTCATTTTCTTCCACTTATCCGGGTCCGGGTCGCAGGGGCAGCAGTCCCAGTTAGGAAGTCCAGACTTCCCGGTCCTCGGCCACCCCTTCCAGTTCCACCGGGAGGACGCCAAGGTGTTCCCAGGCCAGCAGTGAGGCAAAATCCCACCAGCATGTCCGAGGTCTGCCCCGGGGCCTTCAGGGCCTTCTGGGCATGCCCGGAACACCTCACCAGGGGGGAGGACGAGATGCCCAAGCCACTTCAATTGGCTCCTCTTGATGTGAAGAAGCAGCGGCTCAACTCTGAGCCCCTCCCGGATGACCGAGCTCCTCACCCTATCTCTTGGGGTGAGTCCAGCTACCCAGCCACCCTACGGAGGAAACTCACTTCAGCAGCTTGTATTCGCGATGTCCTTCTTTTGGTCACGACCCAAGGCCATCACCATAGGTGAGGGTGGGAACATAGATCAACCGGTAAATTGAGAGCTTTGCCTTCTGGCTCAGCGCTCTCTTCACCGTGACGGTCCGGTACAGCGACCGCATTACTGCAGACGCTGCGCCGATCCGCCTGTCGACCTCACACTCCAACCTTCCCTCACTCGTGAAGACCTCAGATACTTTAACTCCTCCACCTGAGTGAGGCAGGACCACATTCCCAACCCAGAGGGTGCGATTCACCCTTTTCTTTCAATTAATAATTCAATAAATAATTTATTTAATGAATAAATCAAGCATGAGAACATACAGTATAATATGTACTGCATATGTAAGTAAGTATAAGTATGTAAGTAAGTATAAGTATGTATGTATGACACACAACATTATTAATTGTGTACTAGAACACATATACAGTAATCCCTCGTTTATCACGGTCCAGACCTGACCATGATAAGTGAATTTTTGCATAGTAGGATTCCTTATTTATAAATGGAATATTTTCGTAGTTAGAGCATAGGAAACCTGTTAACGACCTTCGAAATACAGTTTTTAACATTATTAGAGCCCTCTAGACATGAACTAACACCCCTTTACACTTGCAGTACCCAATATAGTACAGCATTTATTTGTGTATGCAATTGATATACAACACATGCAAAATGGTGCAATAAATGCAGTTTCTGGTTGTATGGTTATCATCACGTTTTCTCTTTGTCGTCACAGGTACAACACGAGCCAAAGGAAAAAAAAAACAAAACACTGAGCTGCAGACTTATTAGATTTGTTGACATCTGATGGTTTAAACTTCAAGTTGTGTTTGTTTTGCCCAGAAAATAATGCAATCTAAATTGTTCTATTTTTGAGGCACCATGGAAGTCATCCACTGTCAAAGCTTAATCGGGGAATCGTTTTTGACTCATCTTCAGTGAATGTACAAAACAAAGTGTGTTCCTAAACATGACAGCTTTAGTTATTACTGCCGATCAGCATTGCATCCCCTCAAATTACTGGGTTCATATTTTCTCTGAAAACATTTGCAAAAGTAAAAAGCAATTAGATGGTTTATTGAGCTGTGCTTTGGGAAAATCAGCCGCAGCAGTCGCAGGGCACACATGATCACCCCCGTTATGTTGGGATTAGGAATTTTAATAAAAACAACCACGTCAAAAATGGGAGCTTAAAAAAGGTCATGTTCTCAATGGAATTAGAGCGTATAGCTTTGGAAGTTCAACAATGGTTTGCCTTTCTCTGTAGCTTTTTCACCTCTGACCTTATTTGAAAAGATTTCCCATGGTTCTCTCTGTGTGGAAACCCCAGCTATGTCCTTTTGCATTCCTGCTGTCAAATGAGGCGTGGCATGCTACACCTGTTGTTTGGATCAACGGCATCCTTAGCGAGTTAGAATAAAATCATGTATAAATAGATTGGCAGCTGCGTATACACCACAAGTGAAGACGTGTTGACTGTGAAGGTCGTTGGGAAATTGGGATTGCGAGAGCGTAGATGGAAGGTGGTACTTGATATTTCAACGTAGCAGCCTTCTTGCTTTAGTATAGAGTAATACAGTGGAACCTTGGTTAGCGTCATTAATCTGTTCTCGAACCGACTCAAACTGAAACGTATGCTAACCGTAGAAATAATGTCCGTTCCGGACACCCAAAACTGTTAACATACAACACTTTTGATATACAGTCTTCCCTCCTTGGGGTAGGTTCCCAAAATAGCCCACAATAAGTGAAATCCGTGAAGTAGCCAACTTCATTTTTTAATTTACAATTATTATATATGCTTTAAGGCTGTAAAACCCCTCATCATACACTTTATACACTTTTCTCAGACACGCAATAGCATTTTCTGACATTTCTCTCTTGTTTAAACACTCTCAAAAAGGTTCAAACCTCCGTTTGAATTTTAAAGATCAACCTTAATGGTCAACACGAGAAATTAGTAAGTCACTCACGCATATTTCACTTCTATGAGTACTGTTCCGCTGTACTGTAGCGTTTTTGTATCCCTGTTAAAACATATTGCTGCAGACGAACCGAAGATTCTTGTACAAGTTAGCAAGCATGAAACAAGAAATTGAGTGTGAAGCTAAGCTTTTATTAAGTTGTACTGGGAGCACACCTTTTTGTGTGTTTGTAGCTTTAATGCTAATGAGCTGTGTTTGTCCACGTTTGTCTCTGACAGAGAGTGTTTTTCCAAGAAGAGGTAATGTGGACTTAATTCATTTTTTTTTACATCTACGCTGTAACGTAATATATGCCAAATATCACATACAACAACTAACATTAATGAGTGGGGAAGGATAGAAACGTTAGCGACACGAGCATAGCTATGTAAGCTACAGTGCTAACATTTTAACCGGTTGCCAAGTTCTTGTATTCGCTGAAGAGAATCAAAATGGTCAAATTTACAACTCCTACAAAGCACCAGGCTTTGTTTTAAGATGTGTAGAGAATCTCCAACTTTCAAAGATTGTCACGACAAGAAGCACAATTATCTGCGTTGTGTTGTACCACACCTGGTTTTCCATCAATCTTCTTCAAAGTTTGAGGGATTGTGTTGAATGTAATTTATCATCAACGTTCTCCGTAAGACAAAATGCTATGATGTAAAACCTCTGCGTGCTAACATCAAGTTATTTGAACAATTTACGATAAAATCCCCACAACTTTATTTTCATCTAAAAATAATTCAACACACTTGAAGCAATTCATGTTCATCATCCGTATTTCCCGCTCTCATCCACCTCAGTGGATGCATGACACCAAAAACCTCCTGGTATGATTGTGACCCAAAGCCCGTCGGGACATGTAGGAACACATTATATGCATGAGAACACATGGAGCGCTAAATCCAATGCACAAAACCATTAGGAGACTTAGGAGAGACGTTGACTGTTGTAAAATGCAATGGAGTGCGAGAGCTATAGAAATTCCTGTGTGCAAAGAGACGAGCCGCATCCACGCAAATGCCTCGTTGCTCTTTCATTTTCTGGTAATTGTGTTGGAAGTGGCGGTTTTCGCTAGTGGTGGAAATCTGAAAGACATTTTGTGTCTTCAGTGTCTCTTTTGATCCCTCACTGTCATTACTGAAAACAACTTTTACACAATCGCCTTTGTGATGAATGTTCTGCCATGTTGAGTAGGGCCAGAACTAAGCACTGTATATAATACATTTTATCTAGCGTGGCATTGAAATGGACTGATTTATGTCTGTTGTGGAAGCAGAAGGGAAAAAATAATCAAATAATTATAAAAACAGATGAGAAATAGAATATAAAACTACAAGGCTAGATCGGTGGCCTGCTGAGGATGAGCGGCATAGAAAATGGATTGATGCATGGATAGATCATATAACCAAAAGTGGCTGCTGGCCCAATGTGTGGGTCTGTCATGGTGTGTTCTGGATCTTAAACGTAATTTATTGACCAATGAACATATTGGTCTTTTACAGAGCTCCGATGTTTCTTTCGTAAATCAGCGCAGTCAGAGAATAACTGTTTAATTTGTCCCTTTTGTATTTATTTATTCATGTCATTAATATCAGTAAAAAAAAGACATGTAAATTATGTAATAGTGTATAACAAAAATTAAATGCAAGTACTGTAATCTCTCGTTTATTGCAGTTAATTGGTTCCAGACCCAACGGTGATAAGTGAATGGAGTGTAGGATTTCTTGTTATAAATGGAATGTATTTGTACCTGTTTAGGACCTTCTAAATACATTGTTTAACATTAAAGCCCTCTAGACATGACCTAACACCCTTATAGTCACTTTTACTCTCGTATTACCCAATGTAATAGACATAATATAAGTCTTTTAAGACATAATCCAGACTCAAAGATGTTAGCAATGGGATCGCTCCCTGGTGTTGTTCTTTTTCTTCCTTCCACTTCCCGAGAACAGTATAGGGTGATAGGGGTGACCCCCTCCATTAGTGAGTGACTCTTTGGTGCGGTGCAGCCGAGACTGTCAACCTCCCCGGAGCTCCTTTAGCCACTCGTCTGTGGCTGACCTTGCACTGACATGTGAGCTGCTTCCTTTCCACATCACAGACGCTGACTTGTGAGATTGTAGGCGCAGGTTTGTGCCGTTTTGCTGCTCTGTCACCTGACAGCGGCTGCACCCAAACACACTTTGAGTCACGTCAGCATCATCTCATCTTTGCATCCACAAATAGCCAGTTTTTGATTTCAGTCATTCATCACACAGCTTATCTGAGTGAAGCAGGAGGAAAAGTCAAAACGGTCCTGATGTTAAAGCATACTGAGAATGCTGATACAGTTGGGTATTGCCTGTTTTGGTGCACATTGGAATAATAATGTGTATAGAGGAATTTATTTGTTGTTTTTCTCCATGGTACCATCATCAGAACATAGTATATATTGGAATTCTCCCTCAGTGAACCGCAGCTCCTCCAGTGCCAGCACCACTCATGCAGCATCAGACTAAGACACAATTATCTTGGACTCACTTGTGCTCCCAGCTATTTAGACAGTAATGGTCAGCCATTTTCAGTGGATCGTAAAGCTATACAAGTTGTACGCTGACTACTCTAAAGTAGATCCAAGTTTCTTTTCTATGTTACTCTTACTATGCTGAAATTGTCCCAAAATGCAGAGACAAGTCATTCCGTAAAACGCAATGTTTATTACAACAAAAAAGGTGTCCACAAGAGCAAAAACACAAACACAAAAAAGAAAAGAGTACAACCAAAGGCCACCGGGCCGAACCACGGGAAAAATAGTCACTAACAAAAAACACTACCAACAAACTCTGCAGGAAAAAGGTAATATAAAAGAACTAAAAATCACTGCTGAGATATCAAGCAGGAAAAAATACTAACAATAACAAAAATGTTCTCATGAAAACCAAGCAGGTGAGACTAGAGCCCAAATTACAAAAATACAAAACCGCTGCCGGAGAAGCCAATGTGACCCGCCCTGCTTCACACCGCCCGCACCGGGGCTCGAAACACATGACCTTCGCAATGGGAGACGAGAGCACTGACTACACGGCCAAAAGCCCGGACTGTCGGCCGAGTGTTCAGCGCAGCTCTCGAGGCAGAGGGAGTGAGGTTTACCAACGTACACTTGCACAGCCTCGCAGGCACGCTAATTGGGCGCAGGTGTGGACAGGTAACTCCTCCCAGGAGAGTCTGCAGTGTACTGCAACAGGATGCAGACAGGCGGCAACAGAGCAGCATGACAGAACATGACAGAAATAAAGTGGTTGCTTTGTCAGGTGCTACACGGAAACAAATTACTTTTGGGTGTACAAAATGTTACTTTATAAAATGACATAATTTCTACATTATAAAACCAGGATTCAGTGTTTACTATTCATCCATCCATTTTCTACGCCGCTTATCCTCACTAGGGTTGCGGGTATGCTGGAGCCTATCCCAGCTGAGGCGGGGTACTCCCTGGACTGGTCGCCAGCCAATCGCAGGGCACATATAGACAAACAACCATTCACACTCACATTGATACCTATGGACCAAAAAAAATCAAAGCTGAAGTTAGAATCTGCACATGCTGCTTTCAAGCATACGTTGCTGAACCAAGCATACCTTGAAGCATACCTTGCTCTTGCTGGCCGGGAATCAGCAACTCCAACCACTTCTGCCTGATGCTAGCCGCTTTAGGCACACCCGAACAAACATTTCCTGGGAGCCATTGCTGGACGTGCTAACGCCGTGAACAGAGTGAAGCAGAGGGGGCGGTGCTGGGCATGTCCATATAAGGAAGTCCGGGTTGCATTGACGTCAGTGGAACTACATGTTTAAAAAAAACTGCGTGCAGAGCCGTCCAAAACTGCTTTCAGGGCTCACTTCCAAATGCGCAAAACCTCATTATCTGACGCGTTGGCATCGTTTAACACCAGAATACAAGGTCCCCTTTAAAATAAAGGGAAACAAAAATAGAGCATAACAATCTGATATGCTAAAGAATAAAAGTATTTACCAATCCTGTCCAGAGATTTTATGTGATAAAAGCAAAGAGATTTACTTGACTTACAGTGGTAAAGTCTAATTAGAATATCATTCTGCAAAAAGTTTTTAAGTTTTTTTCTTTTTTGCATTTACAATACAGTTGTTCCCCCCCGACTTGGTGGTCCTGTCTTGTATAGGTTCGACATCCCGCACATTGTAAAGTCACTTACACAACAACATGTGACTTACTTATGGAGTATTGCTGCAGAAGCTGCATACTTTCCGTTAATAGTGTTTGCTTCCATAACTCTCCATTGAGACTTGGCAAAGCACCTTCATATCATTTGTCTTAATGAGTCCGCTTCCACTATATACAGTGCATGTAACAATGTGAATAAAAATATCACCGTCTGTTTCTTTGCCAGGGATCTTTTGCCTTGATATGCAGACCACATCTTTTCACCTTGGCGGAGGTCTGCACTCTCCCAAGTGCCTTTCTAGTTTATGTAATGTTTCAAGACAGTAATACATCTTTGGGCCGCTGTGGGAGGGGAACCGCAGGAAAGATTGTTGGGAAGATATGCTTCAGAGCCATAAAAGCTGAGGTGGCGGGCGTTGTGATTTAGTGTAATCATGCAATCACATCACTGGCTCCCTGATGCATATCATGCCCCTCTGGCTTTTAATAAACATGATTGTAGCCTTTTGTATAAGCATCTGTTCTGTTCTTTCTTTTAATGTGTTTGAGGCAACACCCTGTAGAATTTAATTCGAATCGCATGCAGCTGTTGACGACCCGATAAAAGCAGTGTTAAAATCAAATTAGGACTTTTAAGGATTTCAGTTTTAGTTACAGGGCATGCCTTGTCACGTTAAGATGAAACTAACACTCCTTGTTTGTCTTTTTAATGGAATTGGAGTCACAGTTCCACACAGTCCAACAGTATCAAAGTGATTCATAACGAAAGCTACATTCCTTGTGAAAAGAAGGCTTACACTTCACATTTATACAAATTGAAGATGAAATAATGCAGCAGCATTACAATCAGTCATTCCGGACTTTCAATATTCTTGGCCGCTAAATTCCAAGTAAGTGCATAATCCTTGGGATCTGAGCTCAACGTTGAGTGAAAAGGCTTCAGCTTGAATCCCGCATCTGAAGACGGATTGCACTGCAGCGAGCCTTTTTTTTTTCATCCCTAATGCTGCATTTAAAAGATCAAAACAGTGCAATAGAAAACACACTTTTTATTTGTTTTGGATTTAAGCAGAATGCATCTGACTGAAACACAGTGAGCACGCATGTGATGCGACCATGCTGGGACGCGCTTTCAAAAGCCACAAAACAGACATATTGTGCCTAAGACTTTGGGAAATCACCCCACACAGCTGACTGCTTTTCTAAAGCCAAATAGTTTAGGGTGAAAACTTGATTTGTCTCAGTGTGTTTTAAATTCATTGTGGAAGGGAGCACAGCTGCGGCTGTGGATCACTGCGAATGATGTGCGTGACGCTTCTGAAAGAAATACGATGTGCAGCAGCAGCAGCCTCTCCAAATGTGATTACATTGCAATACAAATGCACCACTGATGTTACAGTGGTTCACATAAGCTTGGCACAGGGTTGGCTGGCGACCAGTCCAGGGTGTAGTCAGCTCAGATAGGCTTCAGCTCCTGGGGTCACCCTGAACGGAATACAAACTAGGAAATGACATCAAGTTTAAAGGCACAAAATTCCTGAGAAATGCCTTTTCTCAAGACAACATTTATGCTATACATTTATCTCTGCTACATTATTGTTGGTTACAGCTGCTGAAGGTTTACTCTTCAGGCCCTCTGTGGCACACCTGGAGGTCTCCACCAGCAACAAACGTGGGATGCACAGAGCAAGGAGGATCGTTTTGTATTCTTTGCGAAAGTTTTGATTAAGGAGGCCATATATGATGGCGTTGAGGCAGCTGTTGAAGTACGCCATGAAGTAGCTGGTGACAAAAAGCCACTGGGGTATGTTCGGCGCAACTTTCGCGGGGTTTATCGCCACTGCCAGGCCTATGAAGTTCAACGGTGCCCAGCAGACAGCAAACAACACAAAGACCATAAACATAGTCAGGAAGTTCCTTACGTCGCTCGGTTTTAGTTTGGTCCTTTGCTCCGGTTTCACCCGATGTTTCACTTGGATCACCCTCACCCATATCCTCATGTAGCAGTAAGACACCACCAGCAGCGGGATCAGAAAATGGATGATGACCACGGAGATGGTGTAGTATGAGCTAACAGTTTGGGCGAAGGTGCAGGAGTAGATGCGAGGATCGTACTGCAGCGAGCCAACAAAGAAATTGGGCACGGTGGCGATCGCGGTGAAGACCCAGGTGAGGCCCAGGTAGCAGCAGGTGTTCCTGAGGCTGAACACGCGGTCGTAGTGCAGACTATGGCAGATATAGCAGTAGCGGTTGATGGCGATGGCCATGATGTTGAAGATGGAGCCGATGACGCTGATGCCCATGATGAAGCCGCTCGCCTGGCAGTGCAGGTCCCCCATGGTCCAGTCATCGTGGAAGATGGCCGTCAGCACCAAAGGGTAAGGGTACAGCGCCACCACCAGGTCTGCGACTGACAGACTCACCACAAAGATGTTGCCTGGAGAGACACAGGGTGTTCAAACAACAGACAACACATGACCACAAATAACCAAAAATACTTCTTTAAATCAGACAGCAACAGACTGCCAAAAATAAACCATTCCTCTCACAACAGATGCAGTTTTTATGCCCTTGGCTTGTTTTGACAAAGTCTAAAAAGGTGGTAGCTGTGGTTCCTTTCTAGTGTCTAGTGTCTGGCCTACCTCCTGGAAAGAGTCACGGTGGCCTGGGGATGAATCCTACAAGCAAGTGCCACCTTGAATCTGACTTTCTCATAAATAAGACAGTTTGTTAGGCCCTCTGAGACTTGTTTTGGCCTAAAAACTGGTAGTGCTGCTCCCTCGAAACATTTCTTAATTCCGAACTAAAAGCCTCTTTTGCACAAACTCCTGGAAATTTCTAAAGATAATCATGAACCCACGGGGCTTTCACTTGCATGTTGCTTTCCTACCCCCAAGATAATCAAAGCAGTTTTACATAGCTTGAGGATATTTCAACATGACTGTGAGGACTCTGAGGCTCAAACCCAAACTCTTAGGGTTGATTGATGACTATTATCAACAAATACAAACAGCCTATAACGAAAAAGTTGTTAATTCCCAGACTGAATGAACACAAAAGAGAGGAAAAAGGGACAGTTGCTCAGATTCATTTCACAATACAGTACTTACAAAACATTTAAAAGGATAAATGCTTTAGGCAGTTGGACTGCTTGATTGGATTACCACAAAAAACTGGTCTGCTACAGGTCATGCAGCCCCGTTTACCAATATTCTGGTGCAGTGTCCTTCTTTCTGGTGGTTTGGAGCAGTGTTGCCGTACACGGGATCCGTCCTAGTCATAAGACCAGTTTCAGAGCACTTTTGACGGCTGTCAGTCTGAATCAATTGTATTTCTTAGACTCACACATAGAGGACTCAAGATTTACTCTCAACACCTGTCGAAAGCAGAACTGTGGTAACAGCAGTGCTTCACCGAGTCATTGGATTATTTCTTCATTCATGTTTTTACTTTACAAGGAGAGAGGTTGTTTGCTGCGGCTTAGTTTATATTGTCATCATTTTTTGAGTTGTTCCCTGAGGATCAATTTGGAAACTGTTTCATTGTGGAAAGTGGTTTAGCCGATTTCATTTTTCAAGTATTCAAACTAATTTCCTCCATGCTATCATACAAGTCTAACCTGTTCTTAGTTCTTGGTTTGGTTCTAAGTCTTGGACTTGGTTTATGTGGTCCTGGCTCCAACACTAGGTAGAAGGAAGGACTGTGAGGTCAAATGCACCATCAAAGTCGTCAACTGTACTTTTAAATATACCATTACATTAAGTACACATGCATAAATTATGTCTTGACAACAAAGTGCAGACTTGTGATGGGAAACTTGATTCCTTTGACTGACTCGAGAACCTGTGAGTCACTCACTGAGGTGAATTGGGTACTTGATTTCCTCGAGTCGCCCATCACAGAAACTCACACATGCACAACACGATTGGCAGCTGAGCTGTAGATGCTCGTGAGTCAGAGAAACTCGAGTTTTTGTCCTATACCTGTGAGTCGGTGAAACCCAAGTAGTCGTCGAGCACCCGTGTTGCAGTTCAGGAAGAAAGGGGAAAAGTGAGTTGATTTAAGGCAATGACTGGATGTGTTGCTTTTTGTTTGTTGCTAATACATTTATACAAATGCACTTAGAGTAACAGTTGCACAGTTAATGACATCTTACCTGTTTTTTTTTTTTTAAATGTACCTAGTGGAGGCAGGGGTGAGTGAGTGAGTCAAAAGTTGAGTACCCGTAAGTCCCGATTCAGTGAAAAACTCATAACTTGCACATCTCTAGTGCAGACCTCCACCAAGGCCTTCCAAAAATCCTAAAGATATCCATGCGAGTCGGGCTGCGTGATACAGTTCCACTCCAGCCCTGTAGGTGGTGGTAATGCACAACACAAATATGGGTGCACAGCAACCTTTTTTCACCATAGCTCCATTTGTTGGATCTGGTGGGCCCCCATTGGTCCCAGTGCGAGCAGACTAAAACATCCAAAAGTGACAAGAAATAACTCAATCTGCATATCCTTCTCCGTTATATTTTTTTGTCCAATTAAGTAAATTAAATTATAAGCTCTTGTCTCACAATTATGACTGACACTGCCAAGCAGCTATTTATTTATATATGTTTACTTTCTTATATGCACACAAGCTGCTTAGGTATATTAGATGGAGTTTTACCTTGACATGTTATCATCTGCAGTCTTCCTCCCAGGTGTCACCTGACCACTATTTGAATATAAGAAACTGAATATATACTATATAAGAAGACAAAACAAACCTATTTGAGCTATAAAGAGGTATTTGTTTAACAGCATCTTTATTATTGTTTAGTCTTTGATAGTGCAGTGATTCATACACCGTGGCCGACTTTCAAGCAGCTGGCTAGATTACTAAACAATACGTGTCTTTAGAACCAAAACTAACTCAATTTGTCATTCGCCAGCATGCAGCACAGACATCTGTTTAGTCCAGTAATTGCAGATTAAGGGCAGCCCTTCTCAATCTAGAGTATTTATGTTTGCACATTGTGAGGACACTGCATTGGAAGCACAAACACACACACACAAAACCAGAGCATGGATTGTGATTTTTGTGGTTGTAGAGCAAGAGCGTTATTATCCTCTCCTCCTCAGGTCAAAGCTGACGGTTGCGTGACACTGGATCTTCTCAGAGGGCATGAATCATAGAAAATGACGTCTGATGTTGTTACAGTGTAGCTGTACTGGGTCAGGAAGATAAAATATAAATCAAATTGTAATGCTGTGTCAGATAATAAAGACGCTTCTACAGTGGAGCCCCAATTCAATCTACTTGGGAATATTGCAAAAGCATTAGCATTAGCCACCCCTATTAAGAGAACTACATATATCAGTGTCTGGTCTATGATTTGTTTCCTCCTTTTCTGCAAACAACTTCAAAATTGTAAATATGATGGCATTTTAAAGCATCTGAAGTATGCATATGTTTTTATACATGTACCTTGAGTAGAACAGGCCCTTTGTGCAAATAACATGTGTTTTCTGCAGGAAAAAAAATCTCTTTTTGGCAAAAAAAAAAGGGTCCGCGAATGCTGAATCGCAAATGTGTGGGAATCCACTGTACAGTCATCCCCCGCCACTTCGCTGTTCAGATTTTATGGCTTCACGCTATCACTGTAATAAATTAATTGAGAAATGATCACTGTTTCGTGGTTGACTAAGGTTTATTATTAGTCAAAAAAAATATTTAAGCAAATGTGACATATTCTTGGCATTAATTAAGCATTTTCAAGCATGAAAATCGATAAATTGAAAATGAATAAACAGGTTTTCAATAGTCCACTGCTGAAAATATTCCATTTATATATAAGGAATCCTAAATTCACTTATCACGGTCGGGTCTGGAACCAATTCATCACAATAAACGAGGGATTACTGGATACAATAAATACATGTACGCATGCAAACTGCTATTTTACTGTGTGTGCCCCATTTGTCTTTAATTCAAATGTAGCAAAAATATTAGCATTTTTAAAATCTAATTTCCATGCATAACATTATATAGTTTGTGCATTAAGAGACCTAACAGCACAGGCCATCTCTCAGGCTTGTTAAGATAAAAATAAAAGCATTTGTACTCCGTTCTCCAGTCAGCTCAGTGGGCAAATCTGTCAGTTTGTATTTGTGATGCTAACCTCACTATGTGCATTTGTCATTGTGCAGAGGTTTGATTGCTGGCTGATGTGGTGCAGCCCGGCATTAGCGTCTGCGCAGGCTGGCAAGGCAGGCCGAGCTGCTGCCTGAACTCTCGCTGGCTAAACCATCTCTCCTCCATATCGTCAAGATGATGAGGTAAGCACTCACAGCTCGGAGGGTTGCGGTGAAACGGTTAGGCTTGTTTAGTTAGCATACATTCTTGAAAACACACACTGCACACAGTTGTGTTTGTTCTGATTTACAAAACTGAGTCGTTCTTAGTCGTTAGTCTTAGTCGTCCTAGTCGTTTGTAGAACAGAGTCATCCCACTGACTAGTATGCACGTTGGCAAAATCCTCTAAAATCGTCTTGATTAATTTTTACCTAACTATTTGTTGTAGTCATTGTACCATGAAAAAAACAACTTTAACATCATCCCGAAGGGGAATAATGGAAGGAACTATTATACATACAAAAATACATATACAATGGTGTCAAAAAGTGTTTGCCCCCTTCCTGATTTTTTTTTGTGTGCATGTTTGTCACACTTAAATGTTTCAGATCATCAAACAAATTTAAATATTAGTTAATGACAACATAACTGAACACAACATGCAGTTTTTAAATGAAAGTTTTTATTATTGAGGGAGAAAAAAATCCAAACCTACATGGTCCTGTGTGAAAAAGTGATTGTCCCCTAAACCTCATAACTGGTTGAGCCAACATTAACAGCAACAACTGCAATCAAGCGTTTGCGATAACTTGCAATAAGTCCTTTACAGCGTGTGGAGGAATTTTGGCCCACTTATCTTTGCAGAATTGTTGTAATTCAGCCACATTGGAGGGTTTTCCAGCATGGGTTTCCGCCTTTTTAAGGTCATGCCACAGCATCTCAATAGGATTCAGGTCATGACTTTGACTAGGACACTCCAAAGTCTTAATTTTGTTTTTCTTCAGCCATTCAGAGGCGGACTCGCTGGTGTGTTTTGGATCATTGTCCTGCTGCAGAACCCACGTGTGATTCAGTTTGAGGTCACGAACAGATTCTCCTTCAGGATTTTTTGGTAGACAGTAGAATTCATGGTTCCATTTATCACAGCAAGTATTCCAGGTCCTGAAGCTGCAAAACAGCCCCAGATCATCACACTACCACCACCATATTTTACTGTTGGTGCGATGTTCTTTTTCTGAAATGCAGCGTTACTTTTACACCGGATGTAATGGCACACACACCTTCCAAAAAGTTCAACTTTTGTCTCGTCAGATCACAGAATATTTTACCAAAGGTCTTGGAGGTCATCAAGATGTCTTCTGGCAAAATTAAGATGAGCGTTAATATTAATCTTAATCTTAATGTCGGTTTTGCCCAGTGTCTTTCTTTATGTTGGAGTAATGAACACTGACATTGAACCCTGCGATTGGCTGGTGACCAGTCTAGGGTGTACCCCGTCTCTCGTCTGTTAGTCAGCTGGGATAGGCACCAGCATACCCCTGCGACCCTAGTGAGGACAAGCGGCATAGAAAATGGATGGATGGATGGGTCTGGAACCAATTAACCGCGACAAATGAGGGATTACTGTATCAGGTTATTCTTTAGGGAACATTTTTACATATACAAGACATATAATGATAATTAAAACCAAAAGGTCACAAGGAGATTTTTTTCAATCAGCTTCCTCTCTTCCCCTGTGTCCCCACCAGCTGTTGCTTGCAGTGTAATTAGCCTGTGTGTACATATGAGATATTTCTCCTGTGTTTTTTCACAAAACGTCGTGTAGTAAGTTGATTATTTGCATGTTCAATGTGTTCAATGTGCTCCTACAGTAGCTTTGTATTTAGCCATTTTGGATTTGTAGTCTATTAAAACAGAGTCCAACCAAGGAACCCTTATTTTGACCACCATGTTGAACCGCCACAGGAGGAGCTCCGTGTCATAAACAATATTTCTGACGAATGATGCATAAAGCCAAACAACACAACAGGGAACCATTCTAAGTCTGTATGGTATGTTTGTCACCAGTGTACAAAAGGGCCGCAGCACTTCCAGAAACATGAAGTGACTCACTCCTTTCCCCCAAGCCTACAAGGCTGTGCACAAGTATAAAAATAGATTCTATATGTCGGCATATTTATGGAGCATTGTGTCAGTCATGCAAAATAGCAGCAAGACCGACACAAATAAGCAACAACAATAATACACCACGAGGGAAGATAAGCAATGCAAAAGACTTGCATGGCTGCACATGTGGATCTCGAGGGTTTCATATTCGCCTGTCACACTCTAGGCTCTTTCTGTGCACGTAAGCATGCTCAATCTGTGCGCACATCTCAAGGAAAGACCTTCAGAGCATAAAAAGGAATATGGGCATTCCTTTATTATGATTGAACGTTACAACCATCCATTTATACCGCTTATCCTGTTCAGGATCACAGTAGGGAGACGTCTTGCTGCAGTGCTCACTCGTCAGTCACAGTTCAATTGTAAAGAGCACATTCATTTATTCCCACACGAGATGTATGATAGTCAGCGAAGTGACCCCCCACACAAACCCACCAATTACCAATTAATTAATCATCTCGCGCCATTTCGCAGTTCGAATTTCACGGCTTCACTTATCACAGTTTTTCAAAAATATATTAATTAATAAATTATGTTGTTTCATGGTTGAATGCTGCCTTTTATTAGTCAAAATATATGCATATTTAAGCAAATATTACGGCATTTTCGGCAAAGACATTGATGTAGTATCCTACACTAGTCACTAGGAGTCAGTAATGTTAGTTTCATGTTCAGTGATACACAAAGTCACCAGACTTCATCGCTGGGACAACAGGCTTTTCTTGCACGCTTGAATTATTTCATAAGAGGCACAATCCCTTAGAAAAGTAGCAAAAACACAGGTTACTATTGCAGCCGTAACCCACGGCAAGGTGAAATCCAATTCTGAACCCGACTTCACTTCCGGTCCGCCACTCACTCTCCACCTTAAGAGATCACATTTATGACAACACTCAGGAGCACGAGTTGTATTTATGTTTAAAATAGCTTATTTTCTCTTATGTCTACTATATTGGATAATACAAGTGTCCCAGCATCTCTTCCAGATTTGCATTTTTGTAGTTATTAGTTTGCTCATAGGTGAAATCCAATATCCAAAAGCTCATGGTTTCTCGACAAGCTCAACATGAGCTTTTGGATATTGGATTTCATAGCGCCAATGTTTTTTATCACCGATCTTCGACTTGTCCCTGAGATCTCCAGAGTACCGGAGTCTACACACACCACCCAGCCGGGCAGAAGTGCTCTTCTGTGGCGTCGAGAACATAAACAAAGGCAAGGAAGCTGCAGAGGAATACGAGCTAAGCTTAAGTAACACCGCAAAGACTCCCCTATTTTCCTCGCTAATGTGCGGTCTTCAGTGAATAAGATGGACGAGTTAGGACTCCACATAACCCACAGTAAGAGACTTTTGGACTGCAACACCGTAATTTTCACATGATTAAACAGTGGAGTAGCGGACAATGCTATTGAGCTAGTTAACCGCCACACACTTCGGGTTGATAAAGCAGCGACTGAAACCCGGAAAGACCAAAAGCGGAGGACTGTGCATCTATGGGAACTGCTTTTTGTGTCGCTAAATACACCAAGGTACTGTTGTTGCACACCTGCCATGTTTATTTGTTTATCTGAGTGTTTTAGCCTCTTTCTTTAAAGCGGAAAAAGTCTGAGATCTGTTTATTTGTAGGGATCGCCATTAGCGGTGCTTAAAAAAAAATAAATAAAATTGTATATATATATATATATATATATATATATATATATATATATATATATATATATATATATATATATATATATATTTGACTATTAGTCAAGTATGGATAAAATCTAACAAATGACATACGACTGTATATATATATATGACTAATAGTCAAATATATATATATATATTTGACTATTAGTCAACTATGGATAAAATCTAACAAATGACATACGACTATGAAAATCCTTAGTCGAAGGCAGCCCTAATACCCCCACCTGCCCTATTCTGGCCTGTGTGCATCAGACTCTTTGTCAAGAAGTAAATGAAAGAATTCAAGCAGCTTTGCAGCCAATTGTTAAACATATGGCGTAGTAAACCATCACTGTCATGATTTACTTCGATTTGCAGTGTTGGCAATATGGAGGAGAAAACGTCATATTTGATTCAAGTGATTAAGTGTGCAATTGCACATACACAATGGACAGCAACAGCATCGATTAGGGGTGTGATGAGATTAAAACGAGTGTGTGAATGATAACACACGTAATATGGAAGTGGCAGTCCACGAGGCAGGATTGGAACCGCACATGAAGTGCTTTGCGCACACTATATACCTTGTAATTTGAGCTGGCCTCGGGTTTTCCCCGCCTCACTCACTTGAGATGTGAGGTGCTTTTTTTCACTGGAGTTCAACAGCTACGGCGGTGTAAGTGTCCACGTCGAAGCAGTAGTAATTGTACATATGATCAAACACAAGATTTGTCAGATCAAAACACGATCTCTGCTTAAGACTTCTTAAGACTGCTTCGGAAATGCAATAATGTAGTTCTTTAATCGTAAACAAACCTAATCTTCTGCAATCTATTTTGCATGTGTCTTTACATGACTACACGTCAATATAAATAATTTGTAGTAGCAGCTACAACTGCCGTCATTAGATTAACTTTTAATCAACGTCGTGTATCATCTCGTCTTGTGAGCTGAATGTATCGTGACACGCCTACAGTAGTAGCGATACAGTATATGGTGCTTGTGTACGGACAATGTACTGTGAGAGGTAATGTAATATTGATATTTTTTCCAACCTCTTGCAACAGAAGTGGGAAAATAAATACCGTAAATTCCGGTGTGTAAGTCGCACCCACTAAATTTAGAGGAAAAAACAGATTTGTACATATACAAGCTGCACCGGACTATAAGACATATATGGCCATGTCATAAAATGGCATATTGTGGCACGCACAAGTCCATGAGGACCAGGAAGCACTTTATTTGACAGGAGCCAATCATGGGCTATGAAAAAACTCACAACGAGCTTGTGAAATTTCAGGAGGTCATTACTCAATATAACAGTCAGACTCACGATGTCATCTTACAAAGAATGCTAAACTTAACACAGCAACTTAACACTCAAAAAGTATACCTAAGAAATATACAAACAAGTACCAATACAAGTTAAAAATGAAAAATATATTTTTTTAAAGTTCTTCCATAAGGCGTTGTATCTGAGCAAAGCATTTCTTTGGAGGACAAGCGGCTAAGAAAATGGAATGGATGGATGGCGCTGCAATGCTGCCTCTGTCCACAGAGGTAGCCAGAGGAGCCCAGAGGGAGGCTGACATCATTGCAGCGCCCAGGCAGGCACCAATGAATGCTTTGCTCAGACGCAATGCACTGTGGGAAAACTTTAAAATAGTTGTTTTTTTTTTTCATTTTAAACTCTTCTTAGGTATACCTTTTGAGTGTTAAGTTGCTGTGTGATGAGTTTAGTGTTCTTTGTAAGATGACACCGTGAGTCAGAGTGTTATATTGAGTAATGACCTCCTGTGATTTCCAATGGGTTGATAAGCTCGTAGTAAGTGCACTGATATCGCGAGTGGCGCATTATTTAAACGATTAGTAGTAGTTCTGAAGTAAAAGAGGTGTCACGAGATTAGAACTTAGCCATAAATTAGCCGCACCGCTGTATAAGCCGCACGGTTCAAAGTTTAAGAAAAAAAGTAACGGCTTATACACCGGAAATTCCGATAATAATATGAACAGAATAAAAGAAAGCATTTTTATGAATATATGAGAGTGGGATGCAAGAGCATATATCATAAATAGAGATGTCTGCTAATAGCTGGTGACTGATATTACATGTTTATATTGACATTGTTTTTTCTGCTGATAACCCTATCAGCGTGCGGGTGATGACATTGTGTTCCACACAGAAACAAGCTTGCTAGCTTACGATGCCTTCGGATTGTAAATATACAATTTGCAAAGACTGTAAAGTAAGTAAGTAAGGCTTCTCTCTTTAATACTTCTACTCTAATATCACATCTCAGTCGCAGCTCGCGTACCTTCAGAAAAAATAAGAAGCGACCGGCGCAGTGCTCAATTTCTATTGACAGGATGCAAAGTTATGCAACTTTTCAATGCAATTGTCCCCACTGCATACATTCAGTCAATTCAGTCATTGTGCATTCATTTAGGTCTAGTTTCAGAGCCTGACTGCTTGAGGCATCAGGCATATTCACCAAATTAGGAAAAACCCACAATAGCATTTTCTGCATAACTAAACTTAGACTTTGTTCATATCATGCTCCAGCAGGTCACTAGTGAGACAGAGAAGTCAGACTGTGTCTTCGCATGTTTAAAGCAGTATATGCACTTGAACCCTTACTGTATGTGTGTAGTATCAATTATTTATGTTTTGTTGGACAACAATGCACAGGCTACTGTATGCTCATAACTTCAAACAGAATTCACAATGAGGGTTGAATAAGTTCGAGTGCAACTGTATGGACAGCATCTATCTGCTTCGCAATGTTTCGTTTTAATGGTGTTTATGAGGCAAGATAAAGTCTACAAACACAACACTGAGTACGGACTACAAGCACACACATTTGGGCTGAAGGGAAGCTGCCAGTTATGCTCCACGGGTTCTGAGAAATAGCTGGTGTCCATGTCCTGTAAATGTTATCATCAATCCTAACACTTATGTGAAAGGAAAGACAGAATGCAGCATAAATGCAATTGTCGTCATCTTATCTGGTGTGATTTAATCAGATTATCCTAACTTCCACCATGCTTACCACATTAGGAGAAAAAAAAATGTCAAGTTAATGTAGCGTCCCAAGTGATATTCCCTGTGGATCCATCCTGTCCGCTTAAGATGCCCGGCCTGGTTTAACTCACTCAGTCCAATGACTCAATTAACCAACCCTTAGGGACACCCCAGTTTTGAGGTTTTATTCATAAGTTGCAATACAGTACATGACGTCAAATTTACCCCAGCCACAGCTCCTGTCATGGAGGTGCAAGCAGAACAAGTCATTCTTTCCACCATCTGCTCCTTCTCTCATGAGCGCTTTTTGTGAGTGTATTTTTAGTTTGTTTAACCCCACTGGGACGCTGCAATGTTAACACCCGGTTGGCAGTACCACAGTGTCATGTGTCCCCTTTCCCCCTGGACCTTTCCAATACAAATGCACAATAGAAAAGATGGATATAAAAAGGTGGTTGTACTCCTCTACTGGATGTTTGCTTTTGCTGTCTACAAAATATATGTGACGTCGGGAGTTTTTGTTCACCATAAATTAACACATTTACAATAATTGTCCGATAGGATGTGCAGTACATACCCAGTAAACTCCAGCACAGACTTTCAACAGCAGCCATAAAAATAGCACAGACAAGACAAATGGTTCATAACTCATTATAATACTTTGCACCAGAATATTACTGTAAACTGCTGTATCTATCTAAGGTTGCTTTCATGCTAGCACACGCTGGGTTATTTTAATTGAGCATGCTTCTTGAAAAAACCTTTGACCTTTTGGGTCAAATTATCAACATATATACTGTATAGTAGTATTTTGTAACGACATTCCTACAGAAGAAAAAACTTGATATATTGTAAATTAGTGTGTCATCCCATAGCAAGGAACACCGGAAACAACTCACTTTCAAACTCGCTTCAAGCTGAGGTTAATTGAACTAAAAAAAATTTTTAAAAAAGAAAATGCAGGTACTATACTACACTGTACAGCAGTGGATCCGGCACATTTGCACATTTGTGGTCCAAAAAATATTTTTGGTATTTTTATTTTATGAGCCATTTAAACACAGGAAATGAGCAACCTCTGGAGAAGAGGTTTGATGCTTTTTTTCACTCCTTTTTTGTACATGAGTGTAAATACAGTAATCCCTCGTTTATCACGGTTAATTGGTGATACAGCGATAGTGACAGTGATAAGTGAATTTCTGCAAAGTAGGATTCCTTATTTAGAAATCAAATATTTTTGTAGAAGAGCACAGAAAACCTGTTTGTTGCGACCTTCTAAATACAGTTTTTAACATTACTAGAGCCCTCTAAACATGAAATAACACCCCTATTGTTACCTTTTACACTTGTATTACTCGATTTTAGGGGTGTCACAAGCTCTCGCAAGATTAAAACGTGACAAGATGTCTCATTTGGAAAAAAACTGGCTGGGCTGGGACAATAATAAATTCATTAATTAATCACACAATAAATGAAACAGGCAGGCGGGATGGGAGTTCACTCTGTGCATTGGTTTCAGCACCTTGGCGTGTTTGTTCCATGTTTGTTCCATAGAATGGAGTGAGCAATTTTGTCAGTCATACGTGCTCTTTGTCTCAGTGGGTGGAGGCGGGGCCGGTAGCATACACACAGAGTGCAGAAGAGTGTAACGTATTTGAAATTATATTCATAGATATAATAATATATAATATAATTTATTGTCATATACCTGCGACCCTGAAAATGAATGGGTGGATGGATATTGTCATACATTTTTAAATATCTTAAGCGTAATGTTTAAATCTTGTCTCGTCTCGTTTTCGTAGAACCGATCTCATGTAATCGTCTCCTCTCGCAACACTCCTACCCCTAACCTAAAGTCCATCCATCCATCCAGCCAGCCAGCCAGCCATCCATCCATCCATCCATCCATCCATCCATTTTCTATGCTGCTTCTCCTCATTAGGGTCGCGGGGGCATGCTGGAGCCTATCCCAGCTGACTTCGGGCGACAGGCGGGGTACACCCACTTCACTTGATGTCTAGATACAAATACACTTGTTTGTTTGATCTGCTTGCGCCAGTGACGACTGCAACTGGAAGTGGCGTCACATGCAACCCATCAATACCAGGCACATACAGAACGCCATTCACACTCACATTCACACCTATGGACAATTTAAAGGAAAAATGCACTTTTTTTTAATGTTGCCCATCATCCACAATCCTTATGAGAGACATGAACACTTCTTTCTCTTTTCTGCGTGTTCTGAGATATAAAAACATAAAAAGAGACAGCTCATTACTGCACTTATGGGAACCACTTGTTCCGTCTATAAAGTCTTCTGAAAAAGACTCCAAAAAGCGCCAACAATGCTGCATTTACATATAATGTGACACGCATATAACCAAGCTACAGCAACATTGTTAGTATTATTATTAACATTGTTACGCCGATCGAACTGCGTTACTGGCGCACTGACAATTAGCCAGAACACACCGGCTAGCTACTAGCCAGCTAGCAACTAGCTTCACCACAGACTCGCCTGCAACGCGTCAGCGTCGCTCTCACAACGCCTCAGACTACTAACAAAAAGGTAAGGCAACACATTTGAACTGACACCACTGCTGCTGTGTTTTTATTTCGGAGTTTGAAAAAGTGAACGCAAGGTGTAGGCGTTCGTTTGTATGTTGCTTTGTGAAATCAATGCGCTGAGGAAGTAAGTTCCGGGAATGCTTAAAATGGTCAAAATATGCAAAATACTGTAAGTATTACATGTTATCATGAATGTACCTGTTGCTACATGGTCACAGCACGTACATAAAGCCTTGTTGGAGGTTTTTGGAGGTGTTTTAACAGCGGTATAGGTGTGTCCCATTACGTTCAGTAATGAGCACATAAAAGACAAAGACACGTGTGTTCATGTCTCACATAAGATTGCTGATGAAAAAAAAGCGCAGTTTTCCTGTAAAGTCTCAAATAAACCAACAAAAGCACTGGGAAAACATGTAAACGCCAAACACTACCTCTTAGAAGAGATGAGCTCAAGACCAAACAAGAGCATGTTCAGCTTTGTTCCAGGACTTTGCTTTCCTCTAAGAAACTCACAATCAAACATTCATACAAGACAGCCGAGGCTATAAATTGTTTCTTAAGAACAGAGCAGAGATTGTTGATAAATTGACTGTACCACTATTACACTGATTTTGAAGATATGAAGAAAAAAAAAAGCATGAGATGTAGCGTGCGAGCAAGTATCTGCTGAGTTTCACACATGCCTATAAATGTACTGTAAACTCGCGTGTGACTGCTCTAATCAGTCAGTCCCATTAGCGATGGTTGCGCTACATCTGCAATGGAAGACATTCCCACAGCCCACTGGCATGCATGCAATGCTTTTCAATGCACCCATGCTGCTCTTGTCTGAGCCCATCCAACTGTGTCATTTTTTTTTTTGTTGCAAAATCGATAATCAAATTGTTCCCGGACACTTCTTGCCAAACTGCTTGTGGCGCGGGCATACAGGAGAACGTCGACTGTGTTATGTAATGCATTTGAAAAGGGTAAAAGCTCATTATTCCAAGCACTCTCTGACCTAACATACTGCTGCCTAGTTCTCATGGGCTCATTAGCATCATTGTGCGACTCACTCTCACAAGACTTCACCACCTTCACTGAGAAGGCACGGTACAAAGAGCCTAGGATTAAGGTTCAGCACCTTGAACTTCAAAGCAAGTTATGTACGCTTATTTTTATTATTATTATTATTTATTATAATATATTAGGCATAACAGAAAATAAGCGATTTAAGACATTAATAAAACTTGTGCTTGTGTCTGTTGCTAGGGGATATGCGTGGGTGGCAGATAGGAAGTGACACTGGGGGTTTGGAACTTGTTATTATGATTTGTATAATTATAATTCTTATGTAATTATTGTCCCTGCTGTGAGAAAATTCAAACCTGCAATAAAAGCCTGTTGTCCCGGCGCACAAGTCTGGCGATTGTGTGTCTCACCGAACATTACAGTAACATTAATGACACCTAATGGTCAGTGTGGAATCACAATACTATAATATAATATATATATAAATACCAAATATACTATAATCACAATTTGAATGTGACCTATCCATGCCTTATGTTTGTATTTTAGTTCATTTAGCAATTTTTATGCTAGCAAGTGTTTAATTTAGACAAAAATACAAAACATTTTCTTAAATATACATATTTTCTGACTAATAAATGGCCGTATTCAACCACAACACAGCATGATTGATTAACTCATTCAATACCAAAGACACCGTACCACAGTTCCTTAAGGCCCTGGATGCTGTGGGCGTGTCTTGGCTGACACGACTCTGCAGCTTCAAGTAGACATCGAGGGCTGTACCTCTGGATTGGTAGATCGGGGTGGTGGTCCCCTTTTTTAAGAAGGGGGACCGGAAGATGTTTTCCAATTATTGTGGGATCACACTCCTCAGCCTTCCTGGTAAAGGTCTATTCAGGGGTTCTGGGGAGGAGGATCCGCCGGATAGTTGAATCTCGGATTCAGGAGGAGCAATGTGATTTTCGTCCTGGTTGTGGAACTCTGGACCAGCTCTACACTCTCGGCAGGGTCCTTGAGGGTCCATGGGAGTTTGCCCAACCAGTCTACATGTGTTTTGTGCACTTGGAGAAGGCATTCGACCATGTTCCTCGAGGAATTTTCTGGGGAGAACTCCGGGAGTGTGATGTATCGGACCAGCTAATTCAGGCTGTTTGTTCTCTGTATGACCGGCGTCAGAGTTTTGTTTGCATTGCCGGCAATAAGTCTGACCCGTTTCCAGTGAGGGTTGGACTCCACCAAGGCTGCCCTTTGTCACCGATTCTGTTCATTTCTTTTATGGGCAGAATTTGTAGGCACAGCCAGGGCGTTGAGAGATTTCGGGTTTGGTGGGTGAAGGATTGGGTCTCTGTTCTAGGTGATGTGGTCCTGCTGGCTTCATCGAGCCATGACCTTTAACTATCACTGAATCGGTTTGCCATCATTTCCAGGGGTGGAGTGCCATCTCTGGGTCGGGGATGAGATCCTCATTGACCAGCAAATTGGTGCCGTGTCTGCAGTGATGCAGACTCCGTTGTGGTGAAGAGAGAGCTGAGCCGAAAGGCAAAGCTCTCAGTGTACCAGTCGATCTACAATCCTGCCCTCACCTAGGGTCATGAGTTTTGGGTGGTGACCAAAAGGACAAGATCGCAGGTAAAAGCGGCCAAAATGAGTTTTCGCCGTAGGGGGGCTGGGCTCTCCCTTAGAGATAAGGTGAGAAGCACTGTCATCCAGGACAAACTCATAGTAGAACTGCTGCTCCTCTGCACTGAGTTCAGGGCACATACAACCGGTAGAAGACCCAGGACACATTGGAGAGACTATGTCTCTCAACCGGCCTGGGAATGCCTCGGGATCTGACGAGAGGAACTTGACGAAGTGGCCAGGGAGGGGGAAGTCTGGGCTTCCCTGCTTAGACTGCTGCCTCCACAAACCCAACGTCGGATAAACAGCAGATGATGGATGGATGGAATACCAAAGACATAGTTATACATTTTTATAAACGTGAACCACGTATTTTTATGTCTTTTAGGTTTTTTTTGCGCCAGAGGCTATAGAGGTGATGATGCAACTCCTCACCAATGGATTAGGATGCTGCTGATTACTAAAGAACGGAAAGACGGAAAGTCTTTCTGATGAAAGACGAGAGTCTAATCTTTTGGTAGGTTCCATGTTTGTACAATATTCTGTGTGCCTTGAAAGATCAGTCAAATCGTTTGAAATGACCAGTACTGAAGGGTTTGTCTTTTGAAAAATGGCTGGGATTGAATGAGTTAATTAATATAAAAACTGTGATAGATTGAAGCCTCAAAATTTGAAGCACGAAGTGGGGAGGGACGACTGTACTGGAAACAATGCAGCCAAGGGACATACTTTGAAATGAAGATAATAGACTGTTGGGAATCAATTATTACAATACTAGAATTTAAGTTGTAAATATAGGTCAGTGTTTCTGATTGGGTTTAGGCCAGCAGAGAAGGCCTTGCTGGCCCTGACACCTGCCACTACTGTTGGGTTACATTGCGCTGTGTTACTATTTACAAAGCTGATGCAGCTATTGTTATCCCGTCTTTAACCCCAGTGGTGGAAACAAGCCAGATCGTGACAAGCTGAAATGGACTCTAAAACTAGGATAAGCGGTCTGTATATTCAATCACAACCTGTATACTTTATTTTCATGACGCCTGTCAATGAAAATAAAAAAAAAAAATTCCCAAATTGTCCTTCGACTGTGGCTGTCAATAGCAAAAGAAAACGTAATAGCCTAATAGCCTAATTGTGTATGTTGAGTTCAACAGCTAAGTTCCTAAAAGCCACCATGGGAATAAAATAGGTAAGAAAAATAGCCTTCAAGCGTCCGTAATAAACACCTTGCTCACCTTCACGCGACACTTAGGACCCCTCAAGTGTATGACAACATGATATGAGGTTGTGTGTAGTGATGCAACAGTCACTCACCTTGGCACCTCATGAGCCATCTACAGGTCCTCATATGGGGAGGGGTGTGATTTATCAGGGATGCAGAACCAAGGATAAAGCCAAATGGAGGAAAGGGGGTGTTATTATTTATGGGGAGATGTGACAGATGACAGGCAAGGCTGTGGAAACTCCATCACACCTAGAGCGACTCACTTTAGATAACAGCCAGTCTAGCAGAGCAGATGGAGGCAACTTAAGTCATATTATGTTTTTTTTTTCATAAGAGGATTTCGATGTACACTGCAAGACTGCCAAACATTACTCAAGTTATAAGTTGAGGCACAAACTTTGAGCATACAATATGCTATGTATACAGTCATAGACTTTATTTGTACTTTGATTCCTGCACTGGAATGCATAACAAAATCCATTAGATGTCTGGTGGGGTTGCATTATGGTTGTGTACAACAGTGCAGTCTTCATTTATTTTATTATACACGATTTGCATTCAGGGTTTGCACGGTGGCCTAGTGTTTAGCATATTGGCCACACAGTCAGGAGAGATGGAATATCTGGGTTTGTATCTCCGTTTGGACATCTCTGTGTGTAGTTTTGCATGTTCTCCCCGTGCGTGGGTTTTCTTCGGCTCCCTCCAACAATATGCATGTTAGGTTAATTGGAGACTAAATCAGTGGTGTCCAATGTTTTTTTTTTTGTGAGAGCTACTTTTACAGACTGAAAATGGCCAAGAGCTACTCATTTTTGTAACATTTATTGTCATATCTTATTTAAATCCAAACAAACATGCTTGTTTTACCAGAACATTAGCAAAATGCTGGTATCCACAACTCACATTTTGTTTTCCTGAATGCATTTCTTTCTAGTGTTCTCACATTATTAACTGAAAACCTGAACGGAAAGCAGACTTGCGGGCGCCTCATGCGGTTGTGGGGGCACCGCAGTGATGACCCCTGCTCTAAAATGTCCATGAACGTGTGAATGTGAGTGTGAATGGTTGTTTGTCTATATGTGCTCTGCGATTGGCTGGTGACCAGTCCAGGGTGTACCCTGCCTTTCGCTCAAAGTCAGCTAGGATAGGCTCCAGCATACCCCCGTGACCCTAGTGAGGATAAACGGCATAGAAAATGAATAGGATGGAGTTGCATTCAAACAATGTCTAATGGAATACATTACGGTTGTCTACAATTCCGCATTCCTAGTTGTTATTATTACTGGCTACATTAAACTTGTCTGTGCGGTGTGGTGAGACACGACATGGTGTCTCCAACCGTGCATGCCTTGTCATTATTATTTGTTATAGCAAGACTTGACTGAGGTCTGAAATAGATCGAGTGGGATACATTATGGTTGTCTTCAACCATACATTGCAAGTTAGTATTACTTCTCATAACACATAATACAGAATATGTCTGGTAGGATACATTGTGTTGGACTACAACCATGCAAAGTTTATTATTTTTCATTAGTACTCTTTTTTGCTTTCATGAAGTTGCAAAGTTTTGAATAATTTTGTTAACTATAATTCCTATTTATTATTATTAGTAGTAGTAGTAGTAGTAGTAGTACACTGAATATCAAGAGTAAGTGAAAATACTCCCTTGTTTACTTCCCTGACCACCAAAAACCCACCAAAACATGACAAACCACATGGCGAAATGCCCAAATATTTTCTGCAGACCTTTGTTGTATAAAGCTTGTGTATGTCCCTCTTTGTCACAAAGGCTCACACTGCTGTAGACAAACCCCCACTCTGCTTTGTATCAAAGCATCGTCTTTGATACTGAGGCGCAGTCCCCCCACCCAAAAAGTGATAAACCACATGGTGAAACGGCAGCAAAAAACACCCAAATATTAAAAAAAATCACTTTTCTGCAGAACTTTGTTGTATAAAGCTTGCGTCTGTCCCTCTTTGTCACAAATGCTCACACTGCTGTAGACAAACCCCCACTCTGCTTTGTATCAAAGCCTCGTCTTTGATTCTAAGGCGCAGTCCCTAAGATTACTGTAATGACTCGTATCACTGGAGATCTTGTGTTAATTTAAAAATAGCATTACAAATCCTATCAATGGCCACAGCTTCGATTTAAAGGTTTTATAATAATAATTTGGCGGTCGGTATTTAAAAGCTTCGCGGGCTGTAGTTTGCCGATGTCTGCACTGGAACCTGCATACTGCTCGTCCTTGGACTGGCATTGCTTGAATGCCCACAGAATGCATTTGGACATATGTACTGCATGTGAGGCAGTCAAAGAAGAATCATGAGAATTAATCATGTTTTGTTTTTTTTTTACTCAAAGCAAAGGTGTGTTTCCACTCTCTCACCTGCATTCCTCAGCTTTTTATTCCTGTACACGGACAGGATGACGAGCACGTTGCCGAGGATGTCGACCACAATGGTGAAGATCAGCACGCTGGCCAGCGCAGTGGACAGTCCGGCGGAGGCGCTCAGCCCGGCGCCGCTCTCATTCCGGGACAAACAAGCGGAGCCGTTGAGCTCTCCTCCGTCTAAATCCATCTCCCCTCAGGCCACGGCGACCATGGTGGAAGTGTTCCTCCGTGTTTCAGCGGGGTAGAAAAGAAAACAACACTTAACCCGAGGGAGTTTTAAACTTCCTTGTGGTGCGAATCCAAAAGCTCCTCCTGCGTTGTTGGCGGTGGTGCAGCAGTAGTGTGTTTTTAACGCCATTCAGTGGAATAAGTTGATGGATGAGGTGGTAAACATATCGTCAGGGTGCCTTGTCTCTTCCCCATGTGTCAGGGGGTGCTGGTTGAGGGGAGCCCATGTAAGCCCAGCTCCGGTGCGTAATGGAAGGATGCGAGGCTCACTCATGCACACAGCAAGAGTGTGAGTCCCGTGTTGGCTTTTTTTTCTGGCATCAATAAAGGCTGCACTTGTGTTCAAGCTCTCAAGGCAGATGACTTGTGAGCGCATTTCTGTGCAACTGTCTGTCGGTGAGTGTGTGCGTGTGCGTGTGCGTGTGCGTGTGCGAGAGTGTGTGCGTGCAGTCCATGTTCCTGACAGGTCTGTGAAGATGACATCCAAAAGAACCAACTCGTGGAAAAGCAAGTCGAATATGTAATTTAAATTTAAATCCAGCTATTATTAATGATGGTTAACAATGGTTTGTTTTTAGTGAGCGACCTTTATAAGAGAAGTCAAGCACGGAGGAGGGAAATGGCGCCTTCGTGTGTCCACAAAGGATACTTACAGACAAAATGGAACGTTTCTGCTTCATAATGAAGTGATTAAACGGCTTAATGCTGAAGAATTACACCAAACGTAAAATCTGAATCTGTGTCAAAACACAAAGAATGCTCGGTTTTGACAGCTATTCACAATAAAATTGTTACTGTTGTGGTGGTGCCTGGGTGGTGCCTGGGCTCCTGTATATAATAAGGATATATGATCCTTAACAAACAAGTGTGTGAGGAATTAGACTGAATTTATTCTCATTTTGTCGTTTGTTTTAAACATTAGCTGGACATTTTTCCAATACAGAAAACCATCTATCCAGGTGCACCTCAATAAATTAGAGTATCTTTGAAAAGATCGTTTATTTCAGTAGTTCAACTCAAAAAGTGAAACTCATATATCCTATTCACCACACACAGTGAAATATTTCAAGAATGTGCAGCGGTGCCCTGGTTAGCATCGTTAATCCGTGCCAAAAGGTCTGACTCAAACCAAAATGGACTCTAACCAAGGCAAGCTTTCCCAGAGAAAATCTGAATTAAAGCACAAGATTATTTTTTTGCCCAGGCAAAGACCCATGACCCACTGAAAATAGGACCCACCAGTTGAGAATCACTGCTTTATGCTGCAACACCAACCTACCATAACATTAAGGCATGGGGCAGGAGGACACACCCTTTTACAGCAACATCATGCTAGGTTAGTCTGTGTGCTGTAAAAAAAAAAAAAAAAAAGATCAAACTTACATCGCCCATGTCTGTAGGTGACTGGCATTGTTTTAAGATGTGTAGCGAAGCCTGTTTTGTTTTGCTCTTCTCCATAATGGGGTAGGCATATAAACGGGGCAGGCTAATGTAGGTGGGGGTCATAGATAGTATCATTTCCATGAGGAATGAGGTTTTTCCTTCATGAAACTTCATGACCGTTTGAGCGTGTCTTGTCTCAAAAGCGAAACTAACAATCAACGCAACTCACATCTGGTGCTCAAAAACAGGTTCTTCGACGTTTTACTGTTATAACATCATTCAAAAGTAAATTTTGCATAATTAAATATGTTTAAAGAGAAGGCTACAACCACAATAATAAATATATTGTTATATAGTGTCGATCAAAACTTGTTATAACTGTAATAAGAGAATATTTTAGTTCATTATTTTTTCATTTTATTTTTATTAGAATGTGCTGTGGAGGGTTTGGGTTAAATACTGTGTGATATGATCCTGTCAAAAACAGAAACGTGTGAGGAATTTTCAGCAGAGCTTTCACAATAGAGTGAAAAGTCCATAAATCCAACTCATATTTGGTTTATTTTCACGGTGACTAGACATGAACCATTGTAAGACAGACGACCATACATGGACATGTTATTGCCAGGACACAGAATTACCATCATACCTCGCAATGGACACTTTATTCGGTACTTGTCATGATATTAAATACAAGCGCTTTTACTTTCAACGGAACAATATGCTGATTAATGTAGTTGTGGTGTAAAACTGTATTGAACCATACTGTTTTCATATATTTTGCACATTTCATGCAGCTTGAAGAGGCGCAGTGCCAATAATAAACATACTATTAGTGTCAATTAAAAATAAGCATAAAACTAAGCAGAAATTGTGACACATTGGATCTCAGTACATTGTACAAGTGTGCCTAATGAAGTGGCTGGTGAGTAAATATGGGGAAGGCTAGTGCTTCACCAGACCTATGGGGAGTCCAACAAAGGAAAAGGAAGTGGGGAAGACATTAAAGGTGACACACAAGTGACCTAAAAATGTGACCTAAAAACTAGCAATGCATTACTAGCCACTTGGAGTAAAGTGAAAGAAACAAGAGGAAGATGAGATTAAAAATAGATTGTTTAAAACAATGTCGGTGAGGTCATTTTCGCTGATGGTCTGGATGGAATTCTCTCCTTGGATCATCTTAGAAGCTGTCTGTGTGGAAATTATTCAACAGAAAAGCTAAGTGACTCCACATTCATTGTCTATTTGTGCCAAAACTGTCTATTTTCTACCAAAAGCTGTCATATACTGTATACTTACTGTACACTTCTTGGTGGCCATCTTGACACAAAGACTGAAAGCATCCTATACAGAGGTGGGCAAACGTTTTGACCGGCAGGCCACATTGGGTTAAAAGAAAATTGGTGGAGGTGCTGTCTACTGTGTATATATAGGTGGCATCAAGCAGAACGACATACTTGCTTCACGGTGCAACGAAACGAAAACACAACACATCCACAGCAAGTTAGCGCATCACATAAATCAAACAACTGCGCACTAAACATAACCCGTAACTTACAAGTGTTATTTCCAAATGCCCGCAAAGCATGCTGGGCAGCCCAGCTGCAACAACACTACGAACTATGAACAATAAAAGATTGGATATCAATAGTATGTTAACTCCTCCGTGTTTACTTCTCTGACGACCTCAACATATTTTGCAATCTAGCGGAAATGCGACAGAATGCTGGGAGAAAGAGTACCACAAGCTACCCTTGCGGCGGGAATATATGGGTGTTTTTTTGGCTTGGGTTTTGCGCGTAGATATGTTTGTCCGCCCACGTGGTGCAGCAGGTGCGTCATGTGTTGACGCTCGAACATATACAGGTTTGGACATTGTGGCTGAGAAGAAGAAAATGTACTACTATTGTCATACTGTAGTTAACAATACATTAAGCACGAGCATAAGTATACATACATATTTTTTTTTACCTGCATACTACTGAACTGCTCAGAAAGTAGACAAGTAACTGTACTCTTCCATTTGTGCGCTTCATCCAATTCCTGCCTCATCTTTAATTCAGTCATAGTTGGCCCTGACAATTATTAATCACTCTCTGCAAGCTTCTGTTTTCCCTGTACACTGCATGCCTCACTGCACTAGGCTTTTTGCAAAAAACATCTTTGATGCAGCAACACTTACTCAGTGCACACAGCATTTGTATATACAGTCTCCGGAATATTTCAAGTGAAGCTAATAGAAACAAGATGACATATGGTGTAGGATTTGACTCAGTCCATTCGGGACGAGATGGAGACACAGCCTAACTCCACATGTCTACACTGAGGCAGACGACCTCTTTCTGTTCTGAGTGATTTCTGACACAAGACGGACTCTTTAATTGTTATTTTAGTGAGTTAATTTGTATTTATATTTGTTAAATATCCATCTTTTTAGCTGGACGTAACACAAGAAAGTTGCACAAAAAAATAACCCTTCAGCAGTTGTCATTAGAGAGTGCATTGAATTTTAAAAAACATTTTCTTTGTTTTTATTTTTATTTTTTTACGTTTTTACATAAAATTCTATGTGCAAAATTAGTCTTATATTTTGTCAATAGGCTACAGGCATATCTACATAGTTAATGATATCATTTTTAACAGTGGTTTTCCCCCCCAAAACTGTGGGATATAAACAATTTAAAAATAAAAACAATAAGAAAACAATTTAAAAATATATTTTTATGATTATTATTACAATTAAAATGGCGAACATTGTTTATCTTTTAACTCAAGTTTCTGCACTTGGTGCAATTTAAGCTAAAACATCACTCAGATTATGGATCGTTTCTCCTCCAAAATGTGTATAACCTTTAAAAATAAACAGTTCAATGTTAATAAATTAGAATATTATACAGCTTTTGGGGTTTCAGAAGCTCAGTTCAGACTCTGAGGCCAATTAAAGGGTCATTTTGACAGTTTTATGAGATAGTGAACGTGGGTTTTAATTAGCTGTAAGCAATAACCATCAAAAGGAATTAAGAAATACGTTATTGAAATATTTCACTGTGTGGGTGGTCAATTTACAGATTACGAGTTTCACTACTGAACCTTTCAAAGATATTCTGATGTATTATTTACTTGTATTACATCTTATTTACTTGCTATTGTTTAAAATATTTTTCTATTCATTTAGGTTTTTAAAGCACATGATCACCTTAAACCTTTTTAATTGCGTCTGAGACAATGACCAAAAGGGGGCGATAAACTTACACCATTTTTTTGCCTGCGTGATTTCAAATGTAATTAAATCCACTGCAAAAGAACACACCAAATCTGATATTTTTAATCACACATACAATGAGCTGATTGCGTTCGATTTTTTTTTTTTATCAAAACAATAATTGAAACTTTGAATAGAACATACAGAGGTACCTGAAATGACACACGTCCAATCCATTCAATGACACTTTCAGTCCGTGACCACATGTAGGGTACATACACACCTTCGACTTACCACGGTTCCTTTTATTGCTTCAATTCTTCTGTCTTTTTTCCACCCACAAGCCTTTAATATCATTACAAAATATAGCCTGGATTGTCACTTAAAGAATTAGACAGAGATGTCTCAATAGAAGGCACTAAAGTAATATATTTTCCCGCTGAAGCATAAAATACTGGATGAATTGAATTATGTAAATATATATGGGAACATAAGAGGAGAAATAATGACATTGATTTACAAAAGAACAGTGGCGGGTAATTATTTACCAAAAACACTGTAGAGAAGCTCATGTACTGTATGCATCTATTCACTAAGATGAGCGTCATTGCAGTTCTGACAGTCTTTTTCCAGAGATGATTTACCATATCAAATCCTATAGGCACATTCTGTCCTTGTATGGCTAATCTGCATTTGGCGCCCAGACAAGCCTGACAAAAGGAGGCTGACATCACAGTGCCGACAACCATCACGGCCGATACGTTTTGATGACATCCTTGATGGGCCTCCTGCATATCGGGCAGCATGCATTGATCTGCCGCTTGAGTTTCAGTCCGCAGTCGTTGCAAAGACACATGTGGCCGCACGTATAAATGACCGTGTCCACTTCCTGGTCGAAGCAAATGGTGCATTCCCCGTTTTTGTCAGAAGGAGGCAACTCTGAGCTGGGAGAGACTGGAGGGCTGAGAGGGGAGCTGGGAGCCGTCACTGCATGGGAGGAGGAGGAGAAGGAGGATAAGATACACATTCTTTTGACGTTTTTGGAAGAGTTGCGGTGTGAGTCAGACTCAAGTCGCTACTAATTGTACAAGTGCGATAACAGTAACAATCCTCACAGTGACCTTCTTGGTCCAGACACCCTTAACATTCGATGAGAACAGATTCAGACTTGTTGTTCTCACCTAGAGAGGATTCAGATGCAGAGGAGGATCTGTTGACGCTGAAGGCCGGGTCTGAATCACTGTCATCTGGACTGCTGCTCTGGGAAGTGCCTGGGGAAATGGAGGGAGGACTAGCCTGCAGTGTTCCTGGGTCAGAAAGATAAAACAAATGAAGAGGTGCATGTAGAAGTGCATATTTTTCCCCTTGATGTACTGTGTCCTTGAGCTATTTGGATGCTCTCATGATGGTTATATTTTAACGTTTCAGGGAGGGCAGGTTATTTTTCTTACAGCCAAATTATGTTGGCTCTCAGAATGGGACTGAAATGATGGGAGTTGTGGGAAAATTTGACTGAATGGATAGTTAAAAGTTAACCCTATGGTTATGAGCTTTGGGTAGTGACCGGAAGGACAAGATCGCGGGTACAAACAGCCGAAATGAGTTCTCTTTTTTTTTGTCATCCGGGAGAAACTCGGAGTAGAATCGCTGCCCCTCCGCATCGAGAGGAGCCAGATGATGTGGCTCGGACACCTGTTCAGGGTGCCTCCCGGGCACCTCCGTGGGGAGGTGTTTAGGGCATGTCCGACAATTGGCAAGTTGAAAACGCTCATGTGGCGTTGCCCACTGCCCCCACTTTATTAGATTTTCCTCAGCTTCCTTCTATTTCGGTTTGTATCTAAAGTTACTTAAAGTTACTTAAACCTGTTTCGCAAAGTATGCGGTGCATTTGACGAGACAGCGCTCTACCAGCTTGTGTTGCGTCAGTCACTGACACAACTCAATTGCTTTCTTCCTTGAAATGTATTTTTGTCTTATTCCATGAAGTCGTCATAAAACAGGGGTGCTACCTGGTCTGGGCTTCCCTGCTTCCCCACGACCCAACCTCAGATAAGCGGTAGAAGATGGATGACTGGATGGATGGGTAGCTGACAGTAACTCTGCCAAGCATGAAGGCAGAAATTGTTTATTTGATGGCTGTTTATTTACAGGATTGAAACTTTCTAACCCACCCCTGAATGCAAATGGTACCCTCATCCATCTACAGTGGAACCTCGGTTAGCTTACGCACCTGTTAGCATATTACTCACAAATCTAAGCAAAAATACTGGCTTGGTTTGCGTATATTTCCCGGTTAGCTTACAATATGGCCACACAGTCAGGAGATCGGGAAGACCTGGATTAAAATCTCCGCTTGGGCATCTCTGTGTGGAGTTTTCTCCGGGGACTCTCCCACATTGCAAAGACATGCATGTTAGGTTAACTGACTGATCCATTTTTTTTACTTTTGTCAGAAAAATGTAGTCAAAATTGAACCATTTCCTCACACGCGTAATGGAGAATGGGACAGTCTTACGTCATACACCGTGAACCAGGAACCTGCTATCTAACAAATGGACAATGTGCTTGATTATGCTGTGCTGGATTATCTTCACACTTGTGTTGTTTGGCTATTTTGTTTTTTGAGTCACAATGGAACTGTTCCCCCACCCTAGATTTACATTTAATATCGTCCCGGCCCTTTTTCAGAAGAATTGTCTTTTTTTGTAGTTTTAGAACAGATGGAACCATTCCACACGACTCAAGAAAGAGAAAACATAAACAGTTCACTCTTGCCGTCTTGCTCCATGCACGAGAAAGTAGGCTCTAAGAAATGGATGAATAAAAATATCCACAGTTCAACCTTAGCAGACGAGTGTGATTGTAGTTACAAACTACACAGGGCCCAAACCTTCTGCTTGCTTGCTCAACTTACCAAGTATCCTGAGTCTGTTGACAGCCCCATGCAGGGCGAAGAAGGCCCACAGCACCTGAGAGGAATCCACGCAAAGGAGCCTGCCTCGTCCAACTCCGTTCACACCATGGTGCACCTCTCCACTGGGTAGCAGGCTGAAGCTAAGCACATCGCCGGCGCACGGCATAGGGAAGTCGCGGTGCACCACCCAGTACTCCTTACGGTCCAGGAGAACCTCAGGGTCGGCCGGCAGGTCCCCGGCATGAAGACTAGCTGGGTCACATGATGTCAAACCAAACAAAAGCGCCCCGAAGTAAGGCAGACCCAGATGGCCAACCTCCACATACAAAGTCTCTCCCATGTGCAGCGGCCGATCACTGAACACAAGAGTCCGACTGCTGTCCAGAAAGTGGATACAGGCGGCTAAGCGGTCTGCGGACAGTATGACGTCAGAGCCGCGGATGGGGTGAAAGTGCAAGTCGTTATCCAGCGGAGAGGGAAGGCTGCGGACCACACGAGAGACGCTGAATCCGGTGGAGGCAGATGAGGATGGCGTTGTGGAGGAAGAGGTGGAAGAGCAACAAGGGATAAGCTGAGTGTAGTTACTGAGCTGGATGTTGGCCATTTTGGCAGCGGCCGCCTGGTTGTTCTCCAGCTGATTGTTGCTGTAATTGGCAGAGTCGTGGCTGCTTTGTGGCAGATAGGCACTCAGGCGGGCCGCGCTCAGGCAGCTGGATCCAACACTCTCAGCAAACGTGCTTTCTGTAATGGAGAAAACAGCGTGTGACTTGGTTATATAGCATGAACAGCCATCTAATGTAAACTCACTTGCTCTTAGCCCGAAGATCTGATCTACAGTACGTGTCATCTGTCTCTTTAGGTTCTTCTGCAGTCTACTTTTGTTTATGTCAACGCGTTAAGAGCTTCAAATGCAGTGGACACTTTAAGGCCAAACACAATCTGTTCCAGGACGCTGGTCATCTGGAAAGAATGTTTTCCAAAAAGTAGTACAATTTAGAGCTCGACCAACGTAAAAAGTAACACTTGGACTTCAAACCATGCCATATGAGATTTCATCAAATCGGTTTTGTTTGTTTTTTGGCGTTTTTCTTTTGTGAGTTTTATGATACCAAAGAGGAAAAGTCTGATGGTAACCATAGAACCAGAAACCTGAACTTATTGGGACATGGGAATGTGTCTGGCTGCTCAATACAGTATGAGCTGAGTAGAATTAATGAAATGGTGCCTTGTGGAGTGATACAAGCTCAGACGTTGATCAGCAACTACAAAGTCCAAGATGTGTTCTTGTGAATCCTGTCTACACGCATACAAAATCATGTGACAGTATCCATCTGCAAAGGTTGAGTAGTTTTACTTCATTTTAGTTTCATTTAACAGTGCTTACCTATTCTTTATACTTATGACAGCTAAAAGTGTTACAATTTTAGTTTTTTATGGTGATAGTGTAAATTCACTTCATATTATTTCACATGGAAATTTTTTTTTCCGATATTATAACAACGTGGAAGTCAACCAGCATCACTTAACGAATTCCGAAGCCAATCTTTATATGCACAGGGTCTCTGCAGGTTTCAACGACTTAAATTTAAGACTTTTTTAAGACCCATTTCTCATCCACACTGACAAAAAAGTACAAAAGACACAAAGAAGAATCAGAGGCCCACGGCGCACAGCACACAGGTTGGTTGTGCTCAATAAAATCTCAACAAGCTGCAAAAATACTTCAGTTCCGTTTTTTAGTTATCTTATAGCATCCTCAAAAATCAACACATTGAAAAGCAAGATGAAGTTTATGCGTTTCTTTTAGATAAAACTAACATTAACAAATAGTTAAGACCTTTCAATATCCTATTTAAGACATTGTATGAGATTTGAAGAGAATTCTGTGAATTACTGTGCGTTCTAAAGATATAAAAACAGATAGAGACAGCTCATTAGTGCACATTAATGGGAAACAATTATTCCGCCTGTAAAGCCTTCTGAAAAAGACTCCAAAAAGCGCCAACAACGCTCCATTTACATATGTGACCTGCATATTACACATTATTACATTATTACACCGATGGAACTACGTTACTGGCACATTGAGAGTTCGCCATAACACCCCGGTGAGCTACTAGCCGACTTCGCCGCACACTCCACGCTCGCAGTGCCTCAGACCACTAGCAAAAAGGTAAGGCTACACACTGTTTTTATTTTTGAGTTTGGAAAAGTTAACGCTAGGCGTAGGCGTTCGTTTCTATGTTGCTATGTGAAATCAATGCGCCAACGTTTGTCTTGTTCAGCCTGCAACCTAAAGTGCGATTGTGTTTGACACCGCTGCTGTACAGGCAACCTTTTAAGTCATACAAGTGTAAAAGTGTGTTAACCACAGTTAATATCAAACCATAAAACAAGAGCACTGTAAAGTCATAGCTTGCATGACTGATGTCGAAGGTGCAACGCAAAGACGAGTCGCAGATGTGGCTTAACTCTGATAACAAGGGAGCCACACTGTCCAAAAGTATTGTCTATAATTCAGAGTTTCCATTGTATCTTACATCACGCAGTCTAGTCAAGAATAAGTTATTAACTCTTTAAGTCTCCGATGACTTTCTTCCCTGTGATCTCAATTTGCTGCACTGCAGCATTGTAAAAGGTTTCATAATGCAAGTGCTGTAAACAAATCTGCCGCTCGCTGTCTCCCGTTGACTTTATGGTCCATTCCTTTTTTACTATTTCTAGTGATGGCGAGCAGACGAGAGCGGTGGCCCCTCACTAAAGCTCCTGGGATTTGCCGCCTTGACCAAACATGGCTACAGCCCCTGTCAGACTGAATATAAACACAAGCAAGGGATGGAACTAAGCGGCAGGCAGCGATGGAAATAAAAGGAAACATACAATAGGTCCACCAAATGACATCAGAGTGTAGAAGTAGAGTCATAAGGAGTGAATGGAGACGGTCTTCATCTAAGCTGTTGTCCAGTCGGTGATGCTACTACCTACCTATAAAGTAGGTGCAACATTGACATTGGAACTGGACGGCACAGCTGCTCTCTGCCCTCTCAGGAAGCTGCTTAAATTAGCTCCATATTTATTGACACTATGTAAACAAGTTCTTGAGGTTTAGCAGTTGTCAAAGCCATGTTCAAACTCCACAGCTGACCTTGTAGGTTTATTCCAATAAAAATATCCCTTTAATTAATGCTCACATTCCCTTTATAAAATGTCATAAAACACTGAAAAGCAAGATGTATGGCTTTTGACCTCAGCTACCTTAAGACATCTTGTGGTGACGAGCTTTCAAATTTATTTTTGCTCAGAAATGTTATGACTTTTTAGTTATGACTGGTTGAACTGCAGTAGACTAGGACCCGAGCCAGAATGTTTGATTTTAATTGGCACTTAAGATGGTTAAGTGGGGTATTATTCTAACCAAATGTTTATCATTGTAGTTTGTAGTGGTGAAGAACTGCGCTGCATCATCTTGAGAGGTATCTTTGATGTCTTGCCCTGCACTTGTTGCACAAGGTGACCAAAGTATCAGAAACATACAATAGTAAACATTTTGGAACCCCTTTTATTTAAAGAAATATTCTAGGAAATTAAAAATTGTAACCCCAGGAAATTAAGGGTGGCCTAGCGGTTAGCATGTTGGCCACGCAGTCAGGAGATCGGGAAGACCTTGGTTCAAAAATCCACCTGGGAATCTCTATGTGGAGTTTTCTCCAGGTACTCGGGTTTCCTCCCACATTCCAAAGACATGCATGTTAGGGTCATGGGCGATTCTAAATTGTCCGTAGGTATGAATGTGAGTGTCAATGGTTGTCTGTCTATATGTGCCCTGCAACTGGCTGGCGACCAGTCCAGTGTGTACCCCACCTCTCGCCTTGAGTCAAATGGGATAAGCTCCAGCATACCCCCGGAACCCGGATAAGCGACATAGAAAACGGATGGATATATTTACCTGATACTATCAATATGCATATTCCTTATCATTCGTGACTGCAAAAATTGACTACACTCTCTCATAATGAGTCCATTTAAGTTACCAAATATGTTTCCTTAGTACCGCACAGTGTCGATCAAAACTAATATTTACAACGGCAACTCTTGTATTAGATCTCGTTAGATTGCGCAAATGTAAGTTTTCGGCCCTGAGCGCATGGTGTCAGACTGCTGAAGTTAGCAGACAAACGTGACATTTACCCAGCAGTGTGACCTCCTGAGTGATACCATAGATATCTATGATGGCCCAGAGCGGGCAGCCGATGCTGAGCCCACAGTGGAAGAGGATTGGCTCTCCGTCATTGATACTGTAGAAGACCCTTCCGTGACGATCAGCCCAGAATGCCAGCACGTTGTCTTTCAGGGCAAGTCTCTCAGGCAGCGCCTTTGCCCAGTATCCGGGCCGCGTCACCAGATCTGGGCAGGCGTACTTGGGGATGTCTGATGCGATCAACTCGCTGGGGTCCAGACTGGTGAAACCGAAGCGCAGAGCTCCACTCCAGCCCGTGTGCACACCAGTGAGACGAAGACGCACCTGAATTCACAACATTGATGTTCATGTAACTTTTTTTTCCAACTGTTATGAAATGGTGAAGACCAGAGGAAAACAAACCTTCTCGTAGAGGTGGACAGGGCGGTGGCTGAAGGTGATGCCATTGCAGAAGCTGTTCTTGCGAATGGCGCGGCGAAGCTGCCCGTCCAGCCTGATATTCTTACCCTTAGCGTTGGGGTGAAAGCGGGGCGACTCCATACTGATGCTAAATGGATGTGCCGACCGTCTCTCAACTCCGGACCCATGGTTCGGCAAGGTGTAGTACTGCCTGCTTGCCACAGGGCGGGGTTGCAGAGTCGCATCTGTGCACGGAAAGCAAACGCACCGAGAAAAACAAATCACTCTTTTTTGCTGAAAGAATCCCATTTAAGAGCAACATGTGTGAACTGCACGTTTGCTTTGTGCGTCTCTGTCAAGGTCAAAACAGCGACGTAAGCAACGACAGCTGCTGGAAAAAGAAGCAAGCGTATCAGCACCCAATAACTTGTGTGCAAGTGGTCCATGGCAGTTGGTTGAGAGGGCAGAGGCCAGTTATGTAAAAGAGCCTTCAGTCTTAGACACTTCTTTTCCCACACTGACACTATGGACCTCTCAGCTCCCCTCAACAACCTCTTTTAGCATGTAGCCCACCTTTACAACATCAGACAAAACAATCTGTGCCCAATCAATCGTTCTACGGCAACCCTATTATGGGACATTCATGCAGCAGTAATAAACAGTAACGCTTAATGCTTCAGCGTTCAATAAACCAAATGCACTCTCAAGTAGCAAAGAGTCCAGGAAAGGTCACATAGAAATGAATATTAACAAGTACAATGAATAATTATTCTCCAGATTTCATACAAATGCAACATTTGAGTGTTATTTTCTTGGTCAAGTAATCTGAAGCTTGTTCTTTCGATTCCGCAACATCACAGAAGAGGCAAAAATGTCAATCATTGTTTTCCAAACTACAAAAATTAAAAAACATTCACATTTGAGAGTACTTTTACATTTTTAAATCAAAAAAATGAATCGAATACAAAAATAGTTGATTAGCTAGATAATCGAGTTACCATTAATTAGCCTCATCCCATTAGTTTCTAATTACTTATGGTCAAAGTATGATTTTACATCATCTTTATATAGTATAGCCTCTATTTTTCATGTGTTGTGTTGAATTATCCCATCCATCTATTTTCTATGCCGCTTATCCACATTAGGGTCGTGGGGATATGCTGGAGCCCATCCCAGCTGACTTCGTGCGAGAGGCTGGGTACACCCTGGACTGGTCGCCAGGCAATCACAGGGCACATATAGACAAACAACCATTCACATTCATAACTATGGACAATTAATTGACGAGTCGTCAATTAACCTAACATGCATGTTTTTGGAATATGGGAGGAAACCGGAGAAAACCCACACACGCACGGGTAGAACATGCAAACTCCACCCAGAGATAACCCCCAAGCAGAGATTGGAACCCACGTCTTCCCGATCTCGTGACTGTGTGGCCAACATGCTAACCACTCGGTCACCGTGCAACCGTGTTGAATGATGAAGAACTAAAATTTCCTAATAAATGTAACGAAATAAAAACACGATAGCTTGCAATAGGATAGGAAGTGAAGAATGTGAAGTCCAAATAGCAGTTGTAGTGAACACCCGTTGGAGTCACGCTCACAATGGTAATGTCACACGAGATGGAAAAGATAAAAGAAAACATCAGCACAGAATCCAGCTTTCACGTGCTGGCGTTGATGTTATTTATGTGCAGTCGTCTGCAGGCCTCCTTGGCCGGCAGCATCAACAAAGCCTGAATGGACCAATTATTGTCTTCCCCCCAGTCCAGGAAATATTCCCACCATTCAAAGGCTTAATCTATAATCTTTTGTCAATTCCGTAAGAAATCCCAATGGGCGTTAAGCAAAATTAACGAGTCAGAAATCAAAACAGCAAGATGAAGGTCATATGATTTGGTCTTAAATAGAGCCGGAGGAGTTTATTTACCTTTATAAGTCCAACATTTAAATAAAGTGGCCCTAATCCACCGTGCTGACAAAGATATATTAACTAGGCATTAAATCAAGAACATGTTGCACACTACATTGCCCATCTTAGACATTGCTAGAAGTTATATACACAATCATTCAAATTAGAGGCAAGAAGTTGACGGTTTGTCCACAAGCTTCTTTCTGTTGACAGCGTTATTAAATCTGCATTGGGGAATGTTTGCCTTTTCCAAGCGTGGAAGACAGAAACCCTTTTCACGCAACGATCCCACAAAATTGGTGCATCAAAGTCGTAACATCCATCCAAATATCTTCTTCCGCTTATCTGAGGGCCGGTTGGGAGCTCCTCCCGGCGAATCCCAAGGCGTTCCCAGCTAGATGTTTGTTGCTCTTGCACTCCCTTTGCAGTTTTAAGCTGTAATTGACTTTAAAGCTACTATGTTAAATACAAACAATGGTAAATGTGCATTTGCCAATGTTCAGTATGTAACCCGCCCTGTTTCGCACTTTCCCGCACCGGGGCTCGAACACAGGACCTTCGTAATGGGAGGCGAGGGCGCTGACAACACGGCTAAAAGCCCGGACTGTCAACCGCGTGTTCAGCGCAGCTCTTGAGGCACAGGGAGTGAGGTTTTACCAACGTACATTCGCACAGCCTCACAGGCTAGCATCCGTTACAAGCATACTTTATACACAGTATAATACAGTGGAACCTCGGTTAGCATATTTTTCAGTTTACATTGAAAATTTATTCAAAAATTTAGCATCGGTTAGTGGACAATATGGTGCACGTCTTGTCATGTTATTAATACACTGCGCAAGTCCAACTGTATTTTGTAACGTATTTTTATCACAAAGCGTCCCTGTTAGTAGCCTGAGGTTGGTATTAGCATGCTCTTTACTGGAAACTGGAGTCGGAAGTTGACTCTGTAGGTTTGTGCTACCGAACACAGTTACTCCTAACTGTACAACTATAAAAAAGTCTTTTGGGTTCAAATATTTTGGTGTCCAGAACAGATTCACTGGATTTGCTTTTTATGGGTGGAATGATTCATCCACTACATCGATGTATCGATTTATATTCCTATGAACCAACTTCATCGATCTGTGTTCAGTAAGTTGCCATTCCGGACCACATATATTGATCTAACATCGTTTAAGAGGTAATCAATCGATTGCATCGATACTAGGAAATAAAGCACTGGCTTTAAATGGATGCGTTTTTTTAGCACTTTTAATGATAAAGATGTTAAACATTACCCGTGTAACAGTTTGATTTGGCATAAGTTGATTAATCATGCCTGTTGAGCGGTGCGCACGGATGACGTCATGTTGTGTTTACGGTGTGGTTGGCACATGTGGAGTTGAATTAACGGAGCCCACGCATCCTCTCCAAAGAGCAAAGGTTTGTGAGTTTTTGTCCTGTAAAGAGTGACTGTAGACGCTGTACACCTCCGACGCTACGCTCAAATCAGTCTGCCTGTGATGTCATCGCCACGCTTTATACCGGCTTTTTACTGGGTGTTGGACCACATCGAGTCATACGAGTTCTTCGAAAGTTAAATCCCAAGTAAGCCTTTCAGACTCATGGATCGGAGCTTCACGATAAGATATAACGTAAATAGACTGTAAATTCACTTTAATATCTATCTGCTAATTCATTCTTTTAGTTAAAGTTTCGGTTTCAGTCCATCTGGAACGGATTAATGACGCTAACCAGGGTTCCGCTGTTTTAGTATTGGGAAAAAAAATACTTAGGTCATTTTTTTGTGGCAAAGCAACCGCTAAAACAACACCAACATCTTGTCTCACAATATCATAATACAGACCACAAAGGTAGGTGATCTTAATAACATGACTGTGTACCATAAAGGACCTATACAATACGTACCGTAAACTCTGGACTATTAAGTGCACCTGCACCTACCAAATTTAAAGAAGAAAAAAAAGTTGTACATATCTTGGCCACTTGGCTTGTCTATAAGCCGCAGGTGTCCACATTGTAACATGGGATATTTACACAGAAAGACCAAACCTTACAATACAAACTTCCCAACGTCACGAGTTCGCTCCGGTGAGATGTTCGCTTTTTTCATTGGAGTTAAACGGCTGCAGCTGGTCCAAGCAGTCCGAGCAGAAGCTGTAGTGATTCTATACTTGATCAAACTTACTTAAGATTTGTCAGATCAAACCATAATCGCTGCATAAGACTCCTATTGCTGAAATGCACTACTTTTTGTTTTGGCACTCTAAGCATCACGGGAACCGTAGTTATTTTAGCCATAAATTAGCAGCATCATAGTTTAAGCCGCAGGGTTAACAGCATGTGAAAAAAGTAGCGGCTTATAGTCCGGAAATTACGGTACTTGCCTCTAGTAGATTCAAATACTTATCTAGTCCACTGATGGAGTAACAGAACAGTCGTACTGCTTAGTGAATCAGTGTGAACCTTAACCAAAACATGAAGCAAAAGGAATTAAATGGCGCCTAACACTAAGCACTACTTGCTCTCCTTTGAATAGCTTTACTTGGAATTTTGTGAACTGCAATTTCAGAATGCCAAGAGTAAATAACCAATTTGCAAAGCCCCCCCTAGATGCTGTGTCAGATCCTTAATTACCATTAATGAATTGAGGAATTTTAGTGGTTTCAAATATGCTTTTACGTAAGTACTACAGATAAACTGATATATTGATCATTAGCCATGTAAGCTAAAAACCCTTTGCTGTCATGGCCTGTGGTATTGCTTTGCTCCCGCCTATCTGCCTTGTGTTGCAGTGCAGGGGCGGAGCCATCAGCACACCTGTCGCCGATTACCACTGGCTTCTTGAGCAGGGCTGAAGCATTCCCTCGTTGCCAGATTGTACCTCGGACTCCACCCGGTATCCGCTCTGCCCGGCCTTGTGGTGTAGCGTACTTTCTTTGTTCTGGCTCTTGTTTCATGCTAAGGTTATCCTATTCCTCCTCGGCATTCCAGCAGCACCTTGTGTTTTTGCCTCGTGCATCCGTTGTCCTGTCTGGCTTCTTCCAGCAGCGCTCTGTATCATTAGTATTCGTTTTTACTGCCAGCCTTTTTCCTTGGCAGTGATTTTTGCGTTCAGTGCAGAGGTCAGTGCAGAGGTCACCTGTGGACTCGTTTGTATTTTTGTCACTATTTGTATTTTTCCCTCCTACGGAGGACACCCTTTGTTGTTAAATAGTTTTTTACACTGAACGTTGTCCTCTCTGCATTGGGATCCAAATTCTGGCATGCGCCAATCATAACACAGCAGAGCATTTCCATTTCACCAGTCGTCTCATTTGCAAAAATCTCTACGAGAGCACCTCCAATTTGCGAAACCAAAAACCAAGAGGCCACTCCAGGTGTTGGTCCCATTGACAAACAAGCAAGAATAGATATAATCATAAGACATGAGCACAAGACACTTCATGTAAGATGGCTTAAGTGCAAGTATCAGGACCAACATCAACCACTACATGAGCAGAGTCATTATTCTTCCTTAGCTCGAGGCGTAACGTCTGATCGTCATACACTAAGTCATTTACTCCAAGAGCCATGAGATTTGATGGATTTAAAGACAATTTCACAGTGTTACTACTGCACCTTTGTTGAAAACCCTCAATAAGATCATTGTAAACTTTTCATCATATGCTTTGATTTAGAAACTGAATGTGAAGATTCAAATTCAAATGTTGTGCAGCCGCTTTCATAAATACTGATAATGTGTTCCACATAAACAATGCATGCTTAGTGCTTCCTCCCCTCAAGTCCCATGCGTTGGCGGGCCTTGGTAGCAGTGACTGCATCGTGTCTCGCCTGAGTGGGGGCGTGGGAGTGGGACAGGCAGTAAATCACAGCGACATGGGGAACTGATTATAAAGTAATGTACTTTTAGGTGTCAAATCGCAAAACAGTGACATTGTGAAGATTTATAATGACAACACAGCTCATGTGCACAATCAGCAGTCATTACCTGCCAATCACTTGAGATTGTACTTCAGGAATAATGAATGTGTCCGACACAAAACGGGCAGATGTTTCACAGCTATCTGGAATAAAAGCCACGTTTACCTCGTTAGAGTGGAGCACATGAGGGAAAAGCATGCAGAGGAGACATGACACAGAATAGACAACAGTATATTACATCTTAACATGGGCATACAATTGAATCTCCTTCAATTAGCTGAAATTATTGTAACCAAGTACACTGTTCCCTCGTTTATTGCAGGGGATAGGTTCCCAAAAGAGCCCGCACTAAGTGAAATCAGCAAAGTAGCAACCTCATTTTTTTTTTTTTTTTACAATTATTAAATATGTTTTAAGGCTGTAATACCCCTCACCGTACTCTTTATACACTTTTCTCAGACGGGCATTAACATTTTCTCACATTTCTCTCTTGTTTAAACAATCTCAAGTAAGTTTAAACCTCCGTTTGAATTTTAATGATCATCCTGCACGTCGGACACAAGAAATTATTGCGTCACTCACACGTATTTCGCTCCCCTGACCGTGCCTTTTTTGTCCTGGCGCCGTTCCGCTGTACTTTAGCATTTTTGTATCCGTGTTAAAACATATTGCTGCACTCCTCCTGTTGCAGTCCTCCTCCTTCGAACCGAAGATTCATTTACAAGCTAGCAAGCTAGCAAGTAAGCAAACTAGCGATGACAGAAGAGACACGGCACAAAGGAGATTGATTGACAATGGATCTACAGCCAATCGGCACGCAGAAAACAATGGGCGGTGCAGACAGCTGAGAAAGGGAAGACAGAAACCCTCCACTTCCCACAATGCAATTCTTCTTAAAGGGCCAGGCTCAGCCTTTAACAGCATTCATACACTGTTCTAAAAAGGACCCAAAAAATCAAATCTGCGAAAGAGCGAGGGAACGCATGCACTCAATTTTGCCACAGTTGCTTCAACATGCGATTAATCATTAATTTTTATACACGTATCGTTCAAACGCCTCATTTTGACGTAGTCAAACAGTAAATAGTAGCGTTAGTAGGATTATGCATAAAACATGATGCTAATTTCCATGAATATTTTGAACGGGTGGTGCATAGACGAACTGCGATCCCTCCTCAAAAATGGATAAAAGGTTTAGGCAAAGAAATGTATTTTTCACCATCTGAGACACTGGCATCAATGGACCTTCCACCACACATAATCATAATGCAGCTGGCCATCTCTCATCCTCCATGAACCAGGAACGAACAAACGGATGGACTTACACACATTTCCAAGTTTGCATTGGCCTTTTTTTTATTTTGCCCATCCTTTACAATACTTATGTGAAACATTAACACATATTTCTTTCCCTTTTCTGTGCGTTCTAACAGAAAACGAGTTAGCATGAGCCAGCTAACAACGCACGTCATGGGAGGTACCTATTCTGGCACTGAAGCCCTAACAAGAAAACCCTCAAAAAAACGGCAAGTGTTCCATTTACATAACTGACCTGTGTATCAACTAAGCTGTAATGACATTGTAGCAGCAAACACAAAAAAAACATTTATCTAAGGGAGTAACACAACGCCTCGCTAGCCGCTAGTGTCAGCGTCGCTCACAACGACTCAAGCCACTGCAACGGGACAGAGTGGATACTACTGGCTCTCAATTTCGCTACAAAGACGCAACAAGGTGCTCGTCTGCTGCCAGCATTTTTTACCTGAGGACTGGAGCACAAGTCCACATTGTCGCGTTAGCTCCTGTGGGCTATGTCAAATCAATGCGCCTAGGAAAGAAGTTTCGGTCATGTTTTAAATCATCAAAAATACGGCAAGATACTGTATTACATGTTATCATCAGTGTACTTGTAAATGCATGATCACAGAATGTATATATTTTTAAGAGGACTTCATAGTCTAAATAGGTACCTCCCAAGACGTTAACTGGCTCATGCTAACTTGTTTTCTCTTGTTGGAACACACAGAAAAGAGAAAGAAATATGTGCTCATGTTTCACGTAAGGATTGCGGATGATGGGCTAAATTCCCCAAAAAGTGCAGTTTTCCTTTAATTGGCATAGGTCCGCAGTCCACAGTGAAGTACGCTCGTTATAGCATTGCAAATAGTGGCTTGCAAAGACTTTTGCACAGCACTGTATGTCCCTTTTTAAGAATATAAACTATCAGTTGAATAATGTTTTTTTTTTTTTTTTAAAGGTATAAATGGTAGAGTTCGGGTTGAGATGATATGGGGGCAAAACAGTTGTCTTGGCAACTGTTAAGAACTCAGTTATTGGACATCAAATGCTCTGTTGAGCAACTTACTCTGATGGTGCATCCTCAATATGTAAAAAAACACACACAGACACACTCTCTCAGAGGATACCCAGGGGGATACATTGTGGTCGTCTACGACCATACATCCACCATACATTTCTAGTTATCATTTGTAAATACGCGCTTGATGCAATCGGGTGTGCAACTGGTTTATCTTTTTGAGTAATGCATTGCAAACACTGACAGAACTGCTCCTCTCTGTGTGGTGACCACCATCAGCGGGAGCAGGTGACCCTCAGTTGCTGCTACCCGCTTCAGGCGCACTAACATTGGATTAATGGTTGTTTAGTTTATGTGCCATTGATGATTGGAGAGGTAGCGGCAGGGGAGCTCCGCGGCAATCACGCTCAGCTCCACGGTGATGCGCAGCTTGTCTCCAAAATCGGAGCGAGAACATGTCGAGGAAATAGGACAAGCCACGCACTCACACACACACACACACACACGCCCGCCCGCACACATCGTGCACGTCACACATGGAATCTCCAATAAAATAGAAATCACAGAAGCCTCACCTATTAACGGTTTCGGTGTCGTATTCCCCATTATGTCCACAAATGTCGCGCACCGGCTGTCAAATGAATGCAGATTGCAGCGTCCGTCTGTCCATCCATGTGTGTATCCCCCTTTCCTTTCCGTATCTCTACACACTGGTGACGAGAATTTGCGTGAATCCAGCTCAAACGGGGACTCCTGTGCCTTCAATATGCATCGCTCCTTTGAGGCAGGCAAACACCTCCAAGTGGCGCACAACAACCCCCTCCTGTAGTTAGGAGAGACTCCCACAGCACTTTAAAGACACAGGAAGCGGGGATAGTCCTTAAAAAGCACTGCTTCATAGACACTCAAAGGCTGTGATAATGGGTGGTGACTATTTCCTGGCGAGTGGGTGGTGGGGTTCAAGAGGTCATTTATTCACATATAGAGGGGTCCGCTTGGGGATGAGCACTCTTACTTCGTCTATGTGTTTGTTTGTGTGTATAGTGAGGGGTTTTACAGCCTTACAACACATTGGCTACTTCACGGATTTCATTTATTGCGGGCTATTTTGGGAACCTTTTCCTCGTGATAATCGAGGGGACACTGTCTCCAATATATTGCACAGCTGCCATTTCCGCATAATATAGACTGTACATTTCTTGTATGAGAGATTTTATGTCATTTCCCTTTCATTTTCTTTTATATTGCTCAAATATTACATTTTATTTAATTGTCCTTTCCTTATAGATACTTTATCTCCAAGAGAAATTCACTTTTCAATTAAATTACTTTCAATTTCTTGATAATGGAGGGTGATACTTGTACATTCGCAAAAACAAACCGAAGAGTTTTCTAGTTTTGGTGTGAAAAGTGATTAGCTTTACTTGGGCACGTTACATAAAGCGCAGTACTGTACGTTCGGCAGCGCTCAGTCCACTAAAACAAACACCTCCCCTTAAAAGACACCACCGTTTAAAAAAGACAGCAGGTGCCACAAGGTACCTTTACTATGGCAACATTAATCTAAAAGATGCTGTTTCTCAATTACTTAAAAAAAAAAAACTTAAACACCTCCCCTCAAATAGACGCCAGCTTTTTCCTTTCAGCAAATAAATAACAGCTAAGTTGTTGTAATGACTTTTACAACAACATTTCCAAATTCTGTCTGAACTAATCTGAAGGTAAATCATCCACAAAAACAAATAATTGCCTCCTCTCAAATTGATACCACCCTTTTCCCCTCAGGAATTAAAAAAAAGCGAGGTGCCACTGTAGCTGTAATGATTTTTTTACTCTAGCAAGGTTTCCCTATAATAGACGCTGTGTCTCAATGAATCACCAAGTATATCACTCCACTTCAGTAAGTGCCTCCCCTCAAACAGCCACATTTTTCTTTTCAGGAAATAAACAATAGGGAGTGCAGTTAGGTAGGTGTAATTACATTTGCTATAGCAATGTTTGATTCTAATAGATGCTGTCTGAATTTATCTGAAGGTATATCCTCCGCTAAAACAAATAAATGCCTCCCCTCAAATAGATACCACCTTTTTCCCTTTCAGGAAATAAATACTTTCCTTTTCTATGGCAACATTTCCTTCAAGCAGATGCTGTCTGAATTAATCTGACGGTAAATCATCCACAAAAACAAAAATGCTTCCCCTCAGGTAGATACCACCTTTTTCCCCGTCAGGACATAAATAACATTGGGTCACTAGCTGTAATTACTTTTTACTCTAGCAACGTTTCCCTATAATAGACGCTGTGTCTCAATTCATCATGAGGTAAATCACTTCAGTAATAAGTGCCTCCCCTCAAATAGACACCACCATTTTCCCCTTCAGGATATAAATAAGGGGTGCAGTTAGGTTGTCATATATTTCTATTTTTTCATTGTACTTTTCTTAGAAGTAATGTTGAAATCTCGTCTCGTGTATCGTCTCATGACACCCCTAGACACAAGACACTGACATTACCTTACCTTACCTTACCTTAACACAGCATGAAGTCAGCCATGGCATGTCCAACATGATAGAGTGAATAACAGTTCTCTCAGTCTGTGTGGCAGTGGTACATTTTTGGCTTCTTAAGTTTGTGAAAACAGTTCTCTCAGTCTGTGTGGCAGTGGTAAATATTTGGCTTCTTAAGTTTAGAAGAAATACATTTGAGGCTAACCGGTTAGCTTGCTAGCTTGTTAGCTCGCTAGTTTGCTGGCTAACGGCCGTCTCGAGTCCCTGCAGCATAAGAGTTGCGCAATGTGTTGTAAACAAAGAATAGTAGTGTAAAGGTGACGAGTTATTTCATGTCTACAGGGCTCTAATAATGTTAAAAATCAAATTTAGAAAGTCCTAAACAGGTTTTCTATGCTCTAACTACGTAAATATTCCATTTATTAACATTGAATCCTATATCGCGGACTCATTTGTCGTGGTTGGGCCTGTAACCACGTTAAATGAGGGACGACTGGACGACTGTAATATGAAAGTAAATAATCCACAAAAACAAGTGAATGCCTCCCCTCAAATAGATACCAGCCCTTTTCCCTTCAGCAATCAAACAACGGAGTACCACGATGTAGCTGTAGTTACCTTTACTTTAGCAACGTTTCCCTAATTTGCCCACTTAATTAAAGGCCTCCTCTCAAATAGACAATCCCTTTCCCCCCCAGCAAATAAAGTCATGGTTAAAAGTCATGAAAACATACTGTATCTATCAGTTTTGAATATTGTTTATATTGTTAGGGTCACAATGAGAGGTGGGATACACCCTGAAGTCATCACAAGTTGATCAGAGGGCAAAAATGGATGAGCATTGAGAACTCTGAATTGGAAAACCCACTAAGTGACTTTTTGATCCCCTAACTGCTGTGAATCCAAGGATTCCCATTAGTACTGATCCACCCATTGTGACCCATGAAGTCGCATGCAGATCCCACAATGCTGATCATGCTCATGTGGTGCACCAAATAAAAGATGGCACACTTTTGATAAGAGTCCAGCCCATCGTATGAGGAAATCCCCGTTTTCCCTACCCCTCCCATGGCCTTGACTGCTGGACTTCTTTCAAGCTGTTTCCTGTCTTCTGGACCACACTGCTCTCAGAGGAGTCATGGCCTGCAGGGCTTGGAGGACTGACTAAGACCGTCCGTAATGAGGAGTCTGGACACTTCGTTTCTCATGGCAAAATGTTTTGTACAATCTTTATGTAGTCTGATTTGGAGAAATCTTCATTGCAAATATGCAGAATCTTCGTACTTGCACCATCCATATCACAGGAGGAAGAACGGCGTCTGGATTACTGTTGGTGCCAACATGGTCACAGTGATCTTATTATGCTTGAGGGCAAACAAGGCCCATGAGAGATGACGTTTGGGTGAAGGCAGCCTGAATCTAAATATATCTCTGAAACAAAAGCATTTGTTTCTACCTCCTCAGCGCTGTTTGTTTTAGCAGGATATGGTGGCTCCTTATATGAACCTTTGCTGAATGGTGTTTGGGGGCGAACCGGAGCCCTTGCCATGGCATCTGATAGAAAATGAGCTGCTCCGGCAAAGGGGATCAACACCGGAAGTGAATACGGAGCCTGCAATGAGTTCTGCAATCAAGCCTTGGCTGTAAACACAGCAGAGCCACAGAAGCAAGTGCTGCTTCCCCAAGATGCTTCACTGCCTGAGCACGTACTGTACTGTACTGTAGTGTTGATGAGAGTCTAATGATCCTGGTGTTGATTTTATTACAAAAGCATGGATTAAATGGCTTTTCTGGCCATTTCCAGCACAGCTGCTTCACAGACTGTTGAATGTCTGAAAGATGTTGACATTTCTGAGAACATGTCAACATTATTGAGAACTGGGAGAAAGCTAAGTGTGTTAGATGCGGGTGATAACGTGTGGTCTCATAAGGAGCTGTGTGCCAGATAATCAGTAAAAGTGGACCGGCACTGAAAGCATTTAGAACTAGTGTTGTTGAATTCCAACTCACACTGCACAAATAAATGGTCTGCAATGTAAAGCCAAAGCTAACAATTTCTGTTTGCACACAGAAAGCCACCATTTGACTCCTCACGCTATTATCTTCTGCTTGTTAGTGTATCTCTACAATCCTGTTGGTTTTTCTTTAGCTTTTTGTGAAGGGTAACAGTGATGGCAAAGGGGTAAAGTGTGATTAGGACCATAGAACTCATTCTGCATCCTTCACGTGCCATCAAAGTTAAGGTTGAGAAAACAATTGATTTTAATAGATTTTCACACTGGTATAACGGTTAATGGTGTTCAAACGTTTCTTTGTACACACGAGCCAGTTCAGTTAATATAAAGGTTGTCTTTCAGCCTTTTCCATCAGGGGGCACCACAGCCAGGCAATCACATGATCTGTTTGGCTTAGTTTTTACACCAGATGCCCTCCCTGACACAACCCACCCATTTATCTGACTTGGGACCGGCACTGCACATATCCAATACCCACACGGTGTATGGTGACGTTCATGGCTGGTGAGACACAGAATCCTTTGGAGGTTGTCTTAATGTTAATACAGGTTGAATATTAAGAAGATAACAAGAAAAAGATTCATTTTGGTTGAATAAAATGTCTTCCAATTCATTTATTACATTTTTTATTAACTGAAAAACATTAGTGTTCTTACCTTTCATCTGAATGTGAAAAACATGCACCCTCCAGGAAAAGTTCTTGCACTTTGCCTGATCACCACCTGATGAGCTTGGGAATACAGCGGAATCTTGGTTAGCGTCATTAATTCCTTCCAGAAGGTCTGACTCTAACCGAAACAGACTTTAACCGAATCAACTTTTCCCATTACAAATAATGTAAATCAAATTAATCCATTCCAGAAAGCCAAAAATGTTAACATAAAACACGTTCTTATAGAAAACAATGCGTAGAAATACATATAAATGATGAACGCATGGGATAAATGAACATTTAAGGTTACTTTTACCTTCATTGAAGACGTTATTCTCAGTGTTGGCGGTTGATCTCGCTTCCACATTGTGTCTTTGGGAACAATCACATCTTCAATGAAGGTAAAAGTAACCTCAAATCTTCATTTATCCCTTTTATTTGTCATTTATATGCAGTCGTTAATGACATCAGCGACTTACCCTCCGGTTCAGATTGCAATTTTGTTTAGCTAGCTAATAGGACGTTTGCGATTTTAAAAAAAACACATTAAAAACACAGCTGGACTCAAGCAGTGTATTTAAAACACAAGACGCACGCCATATTGTACGCTAATGCACACAAACCGAAGCAAAATTGTGGCGTAAATGTTTGAAGGTGATCGAATGACACGCTAACCGGGGTGGATGCTAACCTAGATTCCACTGTATAATCCTCCATTTTGGCAGTCAAATTAATCCAGTGAGCATTCAGCAGAGTGCATAAAAGTATCTTGCATTTGACTTGCTGCTCTCAGCTAGTGCTGCTGTCAAAAAAAAAAAAAAACACTGGCTTTTCCTCTCTATGGAAGGACAGCAGTGACAAGCACCTTCTAGCTCACGCACGCCCCCACCCCTTCAGGATGAAGCGAGTACTGCAAGCCCCTCTCGAATGGCATTTCTGTGTATTCTATTGTCCGATTAGTATCAGTATTTGGGACCGAATATGAGGTGAAAGAAAAAGAGGAACCGTTGAACAAATTTGGACAAGTTGCCGCTCGAATTAAACATGCAAAAACTGTGGGATTTCTAACTGTATATTATTTTTTGAGTAAAATAATGGCCCGTATTTCCAAAATGGATCTCTTTACATTTACATAAAATTTGATGTAGTTATTTACAAACATTTTTGTAAATGTTTTATAAGTGTTTTTTTTTTTAATCATGAGGGGCGTGCCTGAATGTTTCCTGCGGCCAGGTGGTTGGGGACCCCTACCTTACAGCATGCGTGGGGATATGATGTGCTCTTTTATACATTTACATTTCTTACATACTGTAAGAATGCCACTTTTACACAAACGGCTTCTTTATTTTAAGATTAATGTCTACATCAGCAAATGTAACCTTTGAATCGTATTGTTTGTAGACTGTATCGAATGATATCAAATCGTTCTGTTTTTAAAATATATCGTTTTTGAATTACATCTTAACCCGTGTATCTAGATGTGTATTGAATCGTTTACCACAAAGAGATTGTCCTACTTATTATAGACAAAAACGTCTTTCTATCTGCGATTAATTGCGATTAATTATGTGTTAACTATGGACAAAAAAATGCAACTAATCCCGATCAAATATTTTAATCGATTGACAGCCCTCGTTATTTAGCTTTTTTTTTTTATTTCCATCGCATGTCACTGCCAACACCTGGGTGTTGGGGCCCTGGCTGGGAATCAAACCCGCACCATCTGCACAAAAAGCTACAGGGATTAATAACAATTTCAAGTTGGTGACACATTATTTCTTGCGGGGAAAATTGGCTCTATATTTGACTGATATTGAATATGGGTGTTAACTTGCAACCTGACCTTAGACTTAGCGCTACGTGGGGTTGTTTTAAGCTTAGTTTAGTGTTTTCTTGCAATGTTGCAGTCCACAGACAATCTACAAAACATTCGTCCTGACAAGCATATATATATTTAATACAACCAAGAATTACAATAATGTTTACAATTAATATTTCCCCTGTCTATTATTTAGCTGAAATGTGGTCGAGAATAAAGTGGGCTTTTTTTCACCCGAGACCTAAAAATCAACCTTGCATTGCTATATCCAGACACCCCTGGACACTGTTAGCACAGATATGTCACTCTCATTGCTATGACAGTATGACAGAAGCTAAGTTGCCTCCGGAGGTCGTGAAACAGAAAAAGAGGCCTCCTCAGTGATTTATAGTCAGAGAGACAGCGTTTGACTTTATTTCTATATTAGACAAGTTTGAAACTGATTACTTTTGACTTTCTGACAAATAAAAGTGCAATGAGGCTATTGGTCACAGTATGGGCAATTTTTATTCAAGGGGAGACTGAGGGCAGTGAGAAAACAGGAGTGGAGAATACGGAGTATAAAACTGCACCTGTCACTTACATTCACCGCAATGGCCAATTAGAGTCTTTAATTAGGGTAACATGCCATGTTTTAAATTCAAAGGTTAATTGGCGACTCTAAATTGTCCATAGGTATGACTGTGAGTGTGAATGGTTGTTTGTCTATATGTGCCCTGTGATTGGCTGGCGACCAATCCAGGGTGTACCCCGCCTGTCGCCCGAAGTCAGCTGGGATAGGCTCCAGCATGCCCCCGCGACCCTAATGAGGATGAAGCGGTATAGAAAATGGATGGATGGATGGATGGTTTAAATCCTGAGAAGAACAGTCAATTGGAAAGTCTTTTAATGTCGTGGAGCTCAGCGTTACGGGAAGGCCAAGGTCCAAACCCCAAGCAGTGCTCTAATGGATGAAGTGAGTCATACCACCTTCATTGTGAACTCAACCATCTCCGTTTAGGAACACATGCAGCAAAACAACAGCCATGTTCAATCAAAAATGTTGTTTTTGGTCACATTTTCATTGGAACAGGCGATTGTACTACAGTGCATTGACATCTGTTTTTAATATGAGCTTCTGTCTTCTCATTAGGCCGCCTGGGGTTAGGCACTTGCTTGAAAAGAGTACATTAGTATTATTATTGTTGCATTTGTGTGAGTACACAGAGTTTTCTTGAACAACCAAAGTCACAGTTTAACTAGGGCAAAATCAGGGAGAGTTATGGCCATGTGCTCAGTGCTCAAGACCATGATCATAAGACAGAACACTGTGGCAGACTTCGAGAACCATAATGTTTGGTTTCACGTGAGCAATTTTCGATTTTGATCCGTAAAAGACACCACAGAATCTTCTGTGAAAGGCTAACTGGCACGGCACTGTTCATTATTTTCTGCAAGCAAACATGATAGAGCTGGGAACTTACATGATATCACAAACATCCACTGCGTTATTTCTTTATTGATATACGATTTTAGCAATGATTGTTTATTACCAGTAGGTCACGCTAGGTTTAACACTTCAGATGAGACTTTAGATCTATTAAAGGTAGTAACGCATCACAACAGTAACACAATTATAGTAATGCATTATTTTTGCTGTTAAAATGTTAAAATGTAGACAATATTATAATTCATACAGTATGTTGACCGTGACCTAAATAAAGCATTAGACCAGAATTTCCGCATGCATTTTCCTGCTCAACTGTGGGTTGTGTTTTGGTTTAAGTACCGCTTCCTACATGGATATACAGTGGTTGTCACGTTCTTTCGGACAAATGCCAGTCTGCACTTGAAAAGGCTGAGAAGATCATAGAGGACGCTTTATCACCTCAACTCCAGTAGATTTTCTTCACAGATTAGGTTGATAACCTTTGCATTACAGAGGAATAACATCAAATTACTACTCAAGACTAAACACGGTTGTAACGTAGGTACAGTAATAGTCGTTACATACCAGTGCTCTCTCCGGTCTTCTCTTGTTACAATCATTTGATTATAGTCGTTGTGGTACTTTCTGTCATCTACTAGATTTACCGATTGTTTACTTTGTACAGCAAGCCAGTATCATATAATGCGTGTCATAGTTATGTCACATGGGTATTAAACAAGTCATCATGATTGCCATCATAATTTGTAGCAGCGGTTTCAAAGACTCGCACTTTTAGCATCATAATTGGCATAAGACTTGTCATACTTTCTGATGAATACACATACAGTCATGTACAGTCATTTCATGCTTATTTCTAACTTCTGACAGAACAGTGGTACCTTGGTTAACGTCCGCCCTGGTTAGAGTGTTTTTCAGTTAACATCACCTTGGTTTGTGTTCGCCTGCCTGGTTAGCGTGCAATATGGTGAGCCTAACAAACTGTTGAATTTGATCGTGGATCACATGCCCAAGACGAAATAGCACCACTTTACTACGGCAGCCTGTAAGGCACATACATGTAAGGCATCCGGAATCAAGTGGCCAAACAATGGACATTTTGCGATGATGACTGCCGTCTGTGCATTTTTTAACTGAAGGAGAGGAACTCAAAATAAGCCGCTATGACTCCAAACAAGGTTGCGAGTGACTGCAACATTCCAAAGAAGGACTATTGAATTCTAGAAAAAAAGTCATCGCAAAGTTTGAAGATTGCGTCCGTGTTTGCGATCTCACCAAGATGTACTGGAAGCCCTCATCAAACAATAAGTGCCATCCTGAAGAATAACAACGTAATAAAGTCAGCTAATGTTGCGAAAGGAGTAACGGCGTTAATAAAACAGAGATCACAAACCACCGAAAATGTTAAGAAGTTGTTGCTGATGTGGATCAATGGCTAGCAGGAGACAATGTTTCAGAGGCAAGGCTGCTGCGTGCAGCACTAACAAAGAAATCGCCTGCAACAAGTGAGTCTGTTGACCAATTTAAGACAAGTGGAGGCTGGTTCGGAAATTTAAAAAAAAGAACAGGCATACAGAGTGTCATTAGGCATGGCAAGTTTGCAAGTGCAGACAAACATGCCTCCAAACTCCTCCATCCCTCCTCTTTCTTTTGCCAAGAGTGTCCACTACAGGTAAAATAATGTTCAATGTTTATTTCTCCCTTTCATATGTCATATTTGTGGCATTGTTTTTATGTAAAACTTATGTAAACTTCCTCAGAGGTGCCACTGGAAATTAGGGTGTTTTGTTGTGGATGTGGGCCGCACGGTGGCTAAGTAGTAGTTAGCATGTTGGCCACACAGTCAGGAGATCCGGAAGATCTGGGTTCGAATCTCCGTTTGGGCATCTCTGAGTGGAGTTTGCATGTTCTCCCCGTGGGTGCGTGGGTTTTCTCCGGGTACTCCGGTTTCCTCCCACATTCCAAAAACATGCATGTTAGGTTAATTGGCGACTCTAAATTGTCCAGAGTTATGAATGTGAACGTGAATTGTTGGTTGTCTATATGTGCCCTGCGATTGGCTGGCGACCAGTCCAGGGTGTACCCCGCCTCTCGCCCGAAGTCAGCTGGGATAGGCCCCAGCATACCCGCGACCCTAGTGAGGATAAACGGCATAGAAGATGGATGGATGTTGGGGATGTTTCTGTATATTAATTTTTCATTCAAGTACAGCTAATCTGTTGAAAAGACAATCAATGTGGTGGAATACAGAAGTGGGTCAGACACCCTGTCGGAAGTAGCCACACTCTCATGGAATTGATTTACCGTGGCTATTGAAAACTTGCACATTTTCCACTAACTGTGTCTTAAACGTATTGTTACGTAACATGACAGCTCCTGACATTAAATGGCTCCCGCTATTGTAACACAATGTGAGCAGTCAGGCGTTCAAAAAGAAAAGAAGGACAATCCTTCATTAGTGCCACAAGGGAAAATTCAAAAAGTGTCTTTATGCTTGCTGAGCATTGTTAGAAATGGTAGCTCTTGCACTTTGAAGTAGGTCTTGTTCTGGTTCTGGAGCACAGAACAGAGGTTTTCTCTGTTGTGTTTAGCCCTCTGTGTCAGTGGGAGACGTGCTAAAAATGGCCTGTCAATGCATTTAAACCAGATGCATGGACAGCGTTCTTCCTCCATCTGTTCTATTGTCTCAGTGTTCTGTGAGCTGAAGAGCGGATGCACCACTGATGGAGATGCAGGAAATACTCTCAGCCTAGAACAACACAGCCCACTTCTTCTTCTTCTAGCCTTTTGCACAATGACCACAGACACGAGTGCAGCTTCATTTCAGTTCTTCATGTCTCGTTTGTAAGAAGATGACGCTTCATTAAACTATGCACACGTTTCATATATATCAACAAGTTGCATTAAAGTACAAGTGTACGAAAATATATGACATGGAGATTTTACTGTTGCACAAAAGGTGGTGATGTTTGGTAAGATTAAAAACAAACAAACACCCAAACATGCACTGCAGATGCTCCCTGCAGAGGAAAGAGGAGAAAGGAGACCCTATACACTAATTATAGGCAATAGGAGACAGCTCAAATCAACAAGTACATGTAAAAATTATGATAAATAATATCAAAATATTATAAAATTCTGAAAAATGAAAATGCAAAACAAAATGATATATATATATGTATATCTATAAATATACTTGTGCTAGTAATAATGAATTCATTTATTAATTAAAATAAATAATAATATAACCAATGTAAAACGACTACATCTCATCTAGTTGTCCTTTTTTTCCCACTCCACAATTAGAATAACTGTGCACTAACTGGTCAAGCTGTCCCATTTTCCCCCTCCAAAAGGCTTGCACAGTCACATGCTTGATGCAGCGGAAGTTACACGAACCTCTGTTTGTCAGAGCTAATCGCAGTTCATGTCCAGTCGCTAGCCAAAAAAACAAAGTTTCTTCAACATGACTCGACATACACACGCTTAACAGGCACAACCCAGAAATAACCCTTCTGGTAAAACATTAAAATTTACAAGTTAAAAGCTATACATTTTTAATCGTGGTTTCAAAACTGGTAAAAATAGTCAGCCCTGTAAAGATGGGAGGTCTATGCAGCCAGTTTCAGTGAGGCGCATGCATCTTTTATGTTTTTATACCAGCAGAATAACAGCACACTTTTGTGTGCAGTAACATTAAAAAGATGGATGCATGATGTTAACCTGCAGTATTTCATTTTTTAGCACAGTTATAAAATATCCCCAGCCATATTCACATTAATCCTGTCAGGCGTATGTTGGGAACACGATGTATTCTTGTGGTAAGTTACAACAAAGTTAAGAAGCTCCCAATTAAGCCCGTTAGCATCATTAGAATTTATGACAGCGTTCCAAAGGAAATGGCTTCCCAAGAAATTCAAGGCTTGTCAGAATTTTGCCCTCCGGCTCCCAAATGTTAACAAATGGCTTCACTTTACGTTGCATGAGAAACCAATCCAAGATCTCATTAAGGAAACTTGAGCGGTTTGGGGAAATTTCTGAAAAAACCAATTGAAAGCTTTTTAGGTCTTGCTTGAATTGATGTTTCGCCTCTCTAACAATAACAAAAAGCGCCGAGCATTGAAAGCTTATGCAACTAAATAATCCATCTTAACCGTGCTAATTTATAGATTTCCTTTTGGCCGTAGGGTCAAATTCGAATCTTTGTCTGCTAGGAGAGACGTTACTTGAACAATGCACCAGAGATGAGAGCAAGACAGTGTTTTGCAAGTCTCAAGTAAGTCTCAAGTCTTTAATCTCAAGTCTCGAGTCAAGTACAGACGTGCAAGTCCAAGTTAGGTCTTGAGTCAAGACAGGACAGCTTCAGTCAAGTCCAAAGTCACAGGCTTGACATTTTCAAATCTTTACAAGCTGTAAGCACTGTTTAGTGTTTACTGGGGTTGTGAACGACATACCGATGCGACCGGAAATCCGCTTTGACAAGCGAACGATTCGGCTACGCCGGTAGCAGCCTCCTCTATCGATAAAAATCAGCCATAAATCTTTTGATTAATTGATTGTGGAGACATGCAAAGGTTATCGCGACAGAAGCCATCGGTTGATTGAATCGGTGTCTTTTGAACAACGTGAGAGCCTGGGCCGCCAGCGAAAGAATTGAAGACGAGAATGGAGATAAATAGAAGCAGGCAGTCACCGCGAAAGATTTTCATCACATCAGCAAAAAAAACCTAAAGTTTGGAACATCTCTGTGTCATTATTTAAGGGGCTTTGCACTATTTCTTTATTTTGTATTACTGATTGGACTGAAGGTTAAGACGACTGTTAGGTAGGTAGGTAGGTAGGTAGGTAGGTAGGTAGGTAGGTAGGTAGGTAGGTAGATGTTCATTGTCATTGCACACAGCAAACAACAAAACCTAGTTTGGTGGCTCCACTTCCATTTCTAGCAACATTAAGATATGCTAAAACTTAAATGTTCCAAATATAACCGGTATAAAAATATTGGGGCTGTCAAATGATTAAAAGTTCAAATTCGATTAATCACAGTTCTCAAATTAATTAATCGTGATTAATCACCATTTGCAACTATGTCAGAAAAATGCCAATTTTTACTGTGTTTTATTGAAAGAAAGGTAAAAGACGGAACAGGATTATATACTGTATATCTTTGTATGTATTAAACAGCTCCATATTCACTGAAAATTTAAATCAAGCTAAGATAGCACACGTCTCAAACTCTATTGACCTAACTCTAGTTTCTTTAATAGTAGCAAAACATTTGAATCACACTTTAACCGTCTTATTATGAGGAATGAGGGGTTGCCTTCAAAGACACCACGTAACATAAGTTGAATTCACAAGTTTTGAGTTCATTTTCTGGGATTTCCGAGTAGGCCTGAATGCATCTCGCGGTGATCTAGTGTCAATGAGGAAGTGTCTTTCCGAGGCTGAACGGACCGGAGACGTGTTTGTAAGTTGCAAGTCTTTGGTGATATTGTCGAGTCCAAAGTCAGGAAAATTGTGACTGGAGTCTGTCTCGGGTCCAAGTCGCGTGACTCGAGTCCACACCTCTGCGATGCACTGGTTTGACCTTTAACCTCAACTACCGCACAGTGTGAACAAAGAAACTTCTGTGCTTGAGCTAACATTTTCATTATGGTGGCGCCTAACATGATCCTGACCTTGACCAGAGGGAGCCAATGAGGGTTTTGAGGTTGTGACCTTAAATACTATTGCTATTATTAACCTTGAGCGGTCTCTCAGCATAGCAGCTAAGAAGGACATGCATCCAGGCCTGCTTGCTGTAATCCCTGCTTCAAAGACTGCAACGTGCCCATTCAATGAAAGAAGTTCAAGAGTAGCTAGCAGCTGTCATGTATATTGACCATTAGCATTTGCTTATTTTTGTCCTGTAAGGCCAAACATATAGCAAGGTCTGTAACAACACATTTTGTAAGTAATACATTTTCACCAATGCTGCATTTTGTACTAAAATACTTGAACGCATTTAGTAATAACTTATTACATATTCCGAAATTAACTACCAAATGCGGATGCTGTACTTTTTTTTGGAAGAACGTGTAACATTTTGGTGCATTATGTAATAAACCATTGAAGTTCATGCCTTAATGAGAAAAACCATCGCAACAACATTAAGCTTTTCAGTGGAATTAGAATTCATTTTAGGAAACTAGTGCAATGTTTCATTGGGGGGGTGTATTGATTATAATGGAGAATGCGTTTGCAAGCTAGAGACAAAAGCTCCACTGATGAAGTATTACTCACATGAAAATTACCAGTGCTATGAAATGTTGAATGGCATACGTCCATGCAATATGGATTATACATGATATAAAGCATAATAAACACAAATACAAATACAGAACAAAAATATCATCAATGACCAATTGCATGTTGTTTTTGTTTTTCAAAATTGTTGTGAGGAAAATATAAATATTTCGTGCATTATGGAATAAAATAATGTATTCAGATACATACTGTAATTCTGTGTTTAAGAATTTGGAAAAATGTTAATTCCCCAATTGGACTAGTATTATACACTGCTGATCAAAATTCTAAAAGTTGAAAAGTTGCAAGAATTTACATTTTGCACTGTTGGATCTTAAGGTGGTTCTAAGTAGAGCTTCGAATTTTGCGGCTTCACTCTTTCATGGTTTTCCAAAAATGTATTAATTAACAAATCATGCTGTTTCGTGGATGAATACGGCTTATTATTAGTCTTATTTATGTCTTAAATGGCTTATTTACTCTTATTATTCTACTATATTGTAATGCGAGTGTAAAGGTGACTATAGGGGTGTTAGAATTTCTAGAAGGCTCTAATAATGTTAACAACCGTATGCTCTAACTAAGAAAATGTTTTATTTATAAGTAAGGAATCCTACTTCATGGTTGCCTAGTGGTCGGCATGTTGGCCACACACTGTGGAGGTCTGGCAGATATGGGCTCGTATTTCCGTTTGGACATCTCTGTGTCATTTGCACGTTCTCCCCATGCATGGGTTTTCTTTCTCCCACATTCCAAAAATATGCATGTTAGGTTAATTGGATCGACCAAAGTCAGCTGAGATAGACCCCAGCATACCACCGCGACATGACGACAAACGGCATAGAAAATCAATGAATTCATGAATCCTACTTCGCGGAAATTCACTTATAACGGTCGGGTGTGGAAACAATTAACTGCAATAAACAAGGGATTACTGTATTTCTTAAAATCTGAAAAATAAGATGCCAATTTAACAAGAACATGTGACTGGCTAAAATACTATTTTACTTGTTTCAAGTTTTTTTCTTGTTCTGTCAGAATTTTTTCGGCTCATTTTAAGAGGTGGGCCTCAGATTTTAGTCTAGTTTGCTTAAGATAAACCAATTTGTCTATCAAACATGGAAAATGCCTGGTAATAAAATGTATAAAAAATATCTTTCACCTTTATTTCAGATATTTAACCTAATCTCTCATATTAATTATATAACTCTGGCAAGGGCAAGTAACCATTATTGGCAACCTCAACTTAAGTTTTTCAGATTTTAGACAGGATTCTGTTATATAAAACTCCCACATCGCTTATGTCAACACAGTTTTCCGGTCATCTTGCAAACTAGACTTTTTAATGATGGTATGACAGTAAAATGTGTATAGGCACCAAGACCTCCCTCACTTGTTTGCTTCACTTTTGAAGTTTACTTTTTTCATGGCATAAAACGAGCAACCTCCTTCTTGCAGGCATGACACCACCTCTAGATGAGCCTGTCTCGTTTGTACGTCCTTTGGGGGGGGGGGGGGGGGGGGGGGGGGGGGGGGGGGGGAACTAAGCAGGCTTCACTACACATCTTAAAATATAGCCTGGCGCTCTACCAACTCTACATCAGCTGCAGATGTGGGAACTGTAATTTTGATCATTTTGTTTTTCTTCAGCGAATGGGCTATCCTAGCATGATGTTGCTGTTAAAATGTGTGTTAGCTCTGTAGCTCGTATAGCTACGCTAGTTTTGCTAATGTCTGCATCCTCCTGTCCCACTGCTTAATGTCACTTTGTTGTATGTGATATGTGGCATACACTGCATTACATTGGACAAGCTCAGAGTTACAGTGTATTCGTAAAAAGTGGAAAAAGTGCACTTCTTGGAGCCACACGCTTTGTCTGAAATCAGCATGGACAAACACAGCTCATTAGCATTAAAGCTACAGACACACAAAAGTGCGTTTTACCAGTTGAGTTTACTAAAACACATTTAAACTGTCCAGCATCAAGGCCAGATTTTAGGCAGCGTACTTAAAGTAAATTCTTGAGGGACCTCTGCGACTTATTTGTAATTGTTGAAAAATACTATAATATGGGAGGTTTAAGTAAAAGAGATAAGTCTAGTTTTCCTGCTATGTAACCTTCGTATGTAGGTGGTGCCCCACTTTTTTCCCCCTATAAAAACATCACAGATGCTAAGAGCTCCGAGCTGAGGTATGTCTTCCGCCACACTGCTGATTTGTGGCGTTAGGTAGCAGGTTCTGTTAGCTGACTTCTGCATGGAAGCTTAAGGAGCTCCTCCTCTGTAGCAGATGAATGGTTGGGTGTCCTCATTTCACTCTCAAAACACCCAGCCTTTGATTTATATTCATACAAAACGGCGCTTCAGCCGACGAGGGGATGAAAACAACTGGGTGCGTTCCTATCTCAACATTTCGAAGAAAAATACTGTTAATGGTTGGTGACAGCTTCGCGACCCCGCAGCAGCAAATGAGCCTAAAAGCAACAGAGGCTTCATTTGTTTGTGTATGTGTGCCATTTCCTGATTTTAGCGACCCAATTTGAACTACAACAAAAGACAAGCATCTACAGTAGCTCTTCAAAGAATTTGAGGCCAAAAAATGTTTGGAGAAATAGTTCTACTTGTCTTCTAATCAAATGAGGATCTGTGCTGGGCAAATTACTATAAAAAGTACTTATATTTACTAACTACTTTCCCAAAAAATAAATTTAATTAGCAACGGAATTACTCCATCATAAATGTAATTAGTTGCCAAGGAAAGTAATTATTGTCTTGGAAAACCTCAAACATTTGGCGTGGGCCATCGACAGCCGTAGACTAATCAGGGCAAAATGGAGCGACCTACTTGTGTTTTGTGTTGATGTCCCTGAATGCCCCTCGTTTGTAACTGATGGAGGATGAGGAAGTGTTGTGTGGGTGCTGATGTGTTGGAAATGAACACTGCTGTTGACGTGCTAAGGTCAGAATCAAGTTTAAAAAAGTGTCACTCTTCAGGGCCGCTACAATAATAATGTGTCACATTGCACTGTTGGTAACTGTACCAAGTTGTGACCTTTGAAATAGTAATTCATTTCTTTTTGGAAAACAATGACAGTGTTATTTTAAATGCTGTTAGTCCCAGCAGTGATAAAGGTATCATTTTGGTGACATTAAAGGCCTTGTTTGCTTGCTCAGTGGAATCTTGTTAGAAAGTGGATCTTTTTTCTCCATTTAGCTGATGATTTGCACAAACGAGCCAGAAATTGTGACGTTACAAGTAAACAGTAAATGGTAGGAAAGATACAGGCATTAGCAGGGACTTGGGGCTATTCCATTTCACAGGCTTGTTTTGCGATTGCAGCCTAAAATGTTTGATTTCACGGCAACTTTTTCAAAAAGTTGCGGCAAAAGTTGTGGTGGTTTGAGGCTTATTTTTTTAAAGGGGACCTATTATGCTTCTCCTCTTTCCTGACCTAGAAACTTTGTTACAGTGTTGTATTCTCGTGGTAAACGATGCCAACGCGTCACTTAATGAGGTTTGCGCATTTAGAAGTGAGCCCTGACAGCAGTTTGACGTCAAAGGAATGCCGAGTTCCACTGACGTCAATGCAACCCGGACTTCTTTATACTGGCATGCCCAATGCTCTGCTTCGTTCTGTCCACGGTGTTAGCACGTCGAGCAATGGCTCGCAGGGAATCCTTGTTCGGGTGTGCCGAAAGAGGCGAGCATCAGGCAGAAGTGGTTGAAGTTGCTGATTCCTGGCCAGCAAGAGAAAAATATGCTCATCTGTCAACGGAACTTCACACGGGACTGTTTTGTGAACATGAACGCGAAGCTGGACTATCCGCCAAACTGTTGCTGAAGTCCGACGCCTTTTCAACGTTACTTGGTCATGTTGAAGAGTCAGAAGAGCAAGCTGTAAGTAACAATTTATCAGTGTCCTAACTGTGTTTATTTTGTGGAAGAAATCGGACAAAAGGGGTTCGGCAGCTGTCCGGAAGTCCTCAGGAGGGCTTGGGAGTGTGACCAATCAGTGCGGAGAAAGCGGAGAACGTTGCAAGATTGTGGGGATTGGTTGAATTTGTGTGAATAGGCACGATCGCAGCATCGCGAAATCCTGAAGGGTCTCATTTAGGCTTTAGAGCAGGGTTGTCCAAAGTACAGTCCGTGGCATGTTGTAGAAATAAAATGAAACACTAAAAAAACAGCAGAAATGGGAAAAATAGAGCAAAAAGTGACAATGTAAAGAAAAAAGCTAATCGTTAATAACGTAAAGCTTTGGCTTTAAAAATATGTAAATTGTTTTTTTTAGCCATTTTATAGAATGAAAAAAATATAAATATATTAAAGTGACACACCGCACCCTTTGATTTTTCCGTAGGCGGCCCTTAGTGGAAAAAGTTTGGAGCGCTTTAGATAGACAGCTTCCTGTGTCTTCATATTGTGCAATATTGTGTGAGCAGTTGTGAGGACGAGCAGTATAGAAAATGAATGAATGGATGGATGGAATTCCTTCAGTTGTTTTTTGTCTGGTATTATGTCTATATAATGAAACAATGCTGTTTTTATAGTGTGTGGCGCAATATAGACTGTTAATGTGTTCAAAGACACCGGCGATTACATACAGTAATATATTGCTTCAAAGAGTTTTGACTCAATTGTCAAGTGAACCATTTTTGTTTGAGGGCAGACATCTACATGAGAGGAAGCCTGTAATGTGTACAGTATGTGAGTCGAGTTTCTTAATTGGTTGATGGAGAGTTCTTACTTTTTTGATGGGAGTGGAATGTATTAGCGAGGGATGAGCGAGCACGCCACCATCTGTATCTATTCACCCATCTAAATGATCTGTATCTCTATCTGTACCTGGAGTGGGCGGGGCATGAACCGGAAGTCGGTGTGGTTTTAAGCAGAGATGGGTGGGTCCTAAATTGGTCCGTTATTTTAAGTTTGAAATTGACATGGATTGATCTGAAGTTGCTATATTTTTTGTTTATTATTCAGCTGTATGTGTACGGTGCATGTGTGTACGTGATCTGTACGATCGGCGGCCGACGCAACATGAGCCGTTTACAGCTCTGTCTTGTCAAATGTACCGCGTACGTAACAAAACAAGCATACCAAGTAACTTTAGATACGAGCTGAGCGGAGGAAAACCTAAAAGAAAAACGATCCGGAGTGGAGGCAGTGACCAACGCGACATGAGCTGTTTTCAACTCTGTCTCGTCAAATGCACCGCGTACTCCTCTCCTCCCCTATGGAGGGGCGGTCGCTGTGTGTGACTGGCCAATCACAGAGCGTGAAGAGTGAACACATAAGTAGTTACCCAATGAGGATTTTCCTTCATCACGATTACAGATAATGACGAGCTGTACTCGTTTCATGCTCGTACTCTGCAAAAATGCATTGGACGTAACAGATTCTTGTCTGAAACGAGTATCCGGCTCATCCCCAGTATTAGCACTTTCTAGTCGCTTCCTTTTTATTCTTGCTTCCTAATGGAGCCCACTGTACGAGGATTTACCGTTGTAGTTATTCTAATAAAGAGACTGAGGGGAACAATGTGTGCTTTAAATGTTTGCTATAACATTGCTCAAGAAGCAAATCCAATGGACTTTTTGTGTCAGAGCATGCAATACAAGGACAACTATCTACCCTTAAGGCAATTATTATCTCAATTATTTTCTGTCATGCCCTCCCTCGGGGACAGAAATGTTTTCGCGACCCCCATTTTGAAATAATATTGAGAAAATGTACTACTGTATTATTTTTATCTGTATTGTACACACTGAACTCAAAACTGAAACCACGGAAATGCAACAAAACGGAACGCAGTGAAGCATATGAGCGTAAATAAGATTGCATGTTGAGTACAATAAATTTGTACATGTTGGCAAGCGGATCCGCCCCACTATTTGAGAAGCACTGCCTTGAGGCCAGAATGATTAATTCCCTGACTTTTTGTTTATGGTTTATTTTGTGAATGGGTATGTGACATTGTGTTAAGAGTAATTAATTTTAAAACATTTTTTGTTACATATACAGTATTATATGAATGATTTCACATCATGTATATCCAATTTGATCTACATTGCAATGCTACACATTTTCCAGGGTCCTTTACGATGATGCGAAAGAATGTCTCTTCGAAATTGGATACAAAAAAAATCACTTGCATAAAATAAAAATGTGAATTAAATAATAAATGTTAAAATAAATAATGACCAAATGTATGAACTAAATAATAATGTAAGTCTGACAACGAAATGAAAATGCCAGATTTTTTTTTTTTCATGTTTCTAACACAACTCCCGGCACATTTATGTATCATTTACAACCCGAACATACCTGTTCAATGACAACAAACTCACTTAAAGTTCAAATTTGGCAAGCGTTTGAATCATTTTGGGTTTAACTTGACAAATAAAAGTGGAGCGTAAGGCGATAATTGCCACTTTGGCCCTTTTCATAACCTTTGTGTGTATTCTCATTGTATTCTAATAACATTCTTTTATTTTTATGGCAAAATAACAAATAGTAGTGTTGGCCTAAGACTGTTGTTTGTAGTTTTAACTTTACTCTGAAGCTGCAGCCAAGGTGTTTCACCGTGCATGCAGTTGTGTTGTGTTGGCGGCTATCGACTATCTGCTATCTGGCGGCTCTGTCTGTGTATCTGCACCGCATACCAGACATCAAAGATAGCCTCTGTGGAAGGGCATGAGCGAATGGGAACCTTGTAAGCCGAGCCGGCGTCCTTATTTGAGACGTTACAATGTACACTATGTAGCTCCACGACTCCGGCAGGTAAACAAGCAGATCTGGAAACAGGGTGCGCTCAAAGGCAGGTTATCATCAGTGGCATACAATGTAAATGTGTGGGCACCGTAAACACTTTGTTGCATAACCCTCGCACATGCCTCAAGGAGGAGGTCAGTTTCAAAGATACTTGGTTGACCTTTAGCGCATCAACACTGCAGAGTGCTTAGGCCCATCTGTGCCGCTTTTCCTGTTCTCAGCCATTCAAGCGACACCCAGGACCCTCCTCCATAACCTCTGCGTCTATGTAAGCTTTTATTTATCTTACTCATTATTTTCTTTCCCTTTCCTTCAAGTCGTTCCCACCTCCTTTACCATTCCAGGGCCCTCTTCCCGTCTCCCCCGGCTCTCTTGTCATGGCATTAGCTTGTGATACGTGTGAGAAAGTTGTACGGGGGCCCCCACTTTGGACAAGACACCGATACACTGAGAGTGCCGGGTGACGAGGCTATTTTAAGAGCTTGTAAATATGAGAACTTCCTGTTCTAAAGTACTGTATATCTAACGTCCCGGAGGATATTGGTTGCAAACAGAGTCTGAAGTTGTTGTTGATTTTGCCAAAGCATCTTGTTTTATAATTCAAAATAACTTAAAAATAGTGCTAGAGTTGATCTCACGCAAGCTGTGTTTACCAGCAATAGCTGAGTAGTCTATATGATAGCATTTCTAGACACTGGCACACATGGTCAGTAGTTAGTGAATGGATGAACGAACGACTACAATATTGACTACTATATTGATTGATAATGAAATGAAACAGCAAAAAAAGAGCTAAAAACTCCTCCTGCACCTTCTTGAAATATTTTCCCAGGCTTTTCTGGAAGGAAAACCTTCTCTTCTCCTCCCAGATCTCTTTGTAACAGCACGAAGAATCCATGACCCCTCTAGCATTCGATCATCTTTAACTTTAATGATGCTCGTGACACTCGAGCAGTTGGTACCGACAGAGCAGCCAATATTGGTAGGCGTGGTAGGCTCAATATTGTTCATTTTCACTTCCATGGTGATGGCTTTCTCTTTCTGCCGCTTGGGAAGTGTAAACAGTTAACTAATAAACAATGCTGTTCTTCCTCAGTGTTCTTGAGCTGGCTTACGCTGTATTCGTGTCACGAGGCACGCACTGCAATCTTGTGCTGCGCACCGCGCATATCCCGCCACGCTGTAACAAGTCTCGTGTTTACGTGTTTACGTATTTTTCAATTAATTTATGGGAGCGCGTTCATAACCGCCGTTTACCGCGGTACCACCTGTACTTTTTATACAGTACCCAACACTTTATTTAATTCCAGCAATACCTACAAAACGCCACTAGATGACAGTATTGCTATGGAAACGTCATTCTCGACTGTAGGCGAGACACGGTTATTTTGCTACTGACTTGTGTTTTTATTTATACAATACTCCCTCGAATTATCGCGGTTCAATTATTGCTCCCTTGCTATATTGCGGTTTTTCAGAAATTAATTCATTAATTAATGACCGTTGTTTCCTGGTAGACTATAGTCTGTTGTTAGTCAAAACAGATTGAAATACAAGTGATATTTAGTATTCTGGCCACGAGACAGCAGTAACGTCACATGGACGAGACATCCATTCTTATTACATTACCCTACCTTGCACTAGATGTAGCCAGCCATGGATGCAGAGTGAAAAAAGCTTCACCTCCCCTTCTGTGCGCAACTGGTAAGTTTGTGACTTCTAATTTGTCCTTCTTCCCCACTTTGTTTGAAACCTTTTCTTAAGCTTAGAAGAAATCAATTTGAGGCTAACTGTTTACTCGCTAGCTTGTTAGCTTGCTAGTTTGCTAGCTAGCGGCAATCTAGAGTCCCTGTCGCATAATACATGTGAAATCCGGTGTAAACAATGAATAATAGGAGTGTAACGGTGACTATATGGGTGTTATTTCATGTCTACAGGCCTCTGATCATGTTAAAAACTGTTTTTAGAAAGTCATTTTCTACACTCTGACTACGAAAATATTCCATTTATTAACACTGAATCCTATATCATGGAAATTCATTTATCACGGTTGGGTCTGGAACCGATTAACCACTATAAACGAGGGACAACTGTACTGGTAGTTGAATTATTTTCAGTGGACAGTGAATCTATACTGCTTATATAATATGTACACTCACTACTTCGAATATCAAATTTTAATTTTTAATAAATTTTTTTATTTTAATATATTACAAGCACACATTCACAGGTCTTGTACTAAAATGATGCCGAATGCTTCCTTTCAAAGAGTTTCAACACAAAAAATGTCCACACACACACACACGTGTACCTCTCTTAGCTGTGTTATATTATACCAACACAACACAAGACAAACCGAGTGGGCTTTGACAACAACAAACGAGCAGTCATGATGATGGAGTCTTGTATCATGAGGCTAGACTGAAATGTAACGCCCCCCCATCCCTAAAGCCTCAAGGCACCCCATTCAGCATCAGATTATAAAAGAGTGACTTCAGCCACTAAAAGAATAAAAGCACTAATCCACTGGCTGGGATAGGCTCCATACCCCCACGACCCTAATGAGGATAAAGCGGCATAGAAAATGGATGGATGGATGGCTAATCCACTGGGAGAGGCCCTCTTGTACTGTACATTGTATGATGTCACTTGTTGCTCGAAGCAACTGCACATAAGCGACCACTGTCAAAACGATCAAGTGCTCTTTGTGTGCAGTTTTGATGTTGTTTCACACACTAAAACCATGTGTCAGGGAGTCATCCGTGCTTCCTAGTCAAGGCCACATTCCCGGCGCCACAGTGGGACAGCAACAAAGTAGAAAAGCGCCGCCCTGTGTTCAATAGTGGTGTGTGCACCAATAATAACATTACGTTAATTAGTGTTCCAAATTGAGACGAGCCGATGTGAGCTTTTGCGTTAAATAATGAAAATCGCAGTGTGTGTAAGTGTAAGTGTATGTATTTGTGTATGTAAGTGTGTGTATGTTAGCTGAGATACAGAAATAAGAGTAGCCTTTTCTCAGTTCTTTAAAACAATGTTCCTGGGAACCGGCTGTGTTGGTTGTTGATTAAGGCAAAATGGAGTGCACTTCTTGGCTGCAACCAGCAGAGGCGCTATGAGAAGCTATATTCACACAAATGATAAAGAAATCCAAATAATGGACATTGATCATTTTTCCGATATTCATGCAATTTATTTTAGAAAATGTCCATTCCTGATGTAGATAAATGTGTAACAGTAAAGCTAAATGAAGCGAGGGAGGGGCGTCTAAATGATATTTGTCCTCTTCTAATGACTTCCCCCAACCTTCTGTCTTTTCCCATTGCCTCTCCCTGCTGGGGTCTGGGAAAGCTATGACTTCATCAGTGGAGGTCATTGTCGACTTCTCTCACCCACACAACACTCCAACCAGCCACAGCTGAGGGACAGGCATTTCCTGTCTGTCTAAAACTAATAATAACAATGTTTATTAAGGGGGGCAGGGGAACAGAACAGGACTGAAACAGAACGTCATATTTAACAGTGGCAGCAAAAAAGATCACTCGGAAGTGCCATGCTTTTGTGGTTAGCCATCAAATGACTTCTGGAAATACATGCCTTTGCAGAGCGACCATTGGCTATTTCCCGTGCTCTTCATGTTTGACAGCTTGATGCTAGTGGCTGAAGCTTGATATTAATTTGAATTAATGATGATTTGAAAAACTGACCATGATTTGCACACGATTGTATTCTACTCATCAATCGTCATATTTCAGGAAAAAATGTGTTGCAAAAAAACCTGTATATTGTATATATTAATTAAATTATTATTATTGTAATTGTTCTCCATTAAACATTGCCAATAATGGAGAACAACAATAATAATAATCATCAATACAAAATATAGTAAATACTATTACTTTTTAAAAATATTTTTTCCAACTCAAATTAGCAAAATTATCATTATTATTCTTATTATTATTTGATAATATACCAATTTTATTATAAATTATTTTATATAACAATTTTCTAAAATAGTGTATTTTATTATTTAATCATAATAAAAAATATAAAGGTGCAGAAATCTCTCTCTATATGTAATATGTACCCTGTGATATATATATATACTTTCATTTTTTTTTTTTATTATGATTATGATAATAATAATTAAGGGGAAATCCACTTTGAGGAAAAAATAATAATTTGTCTTATAATTGTATTCTACTCATCAATCTTCATATTTCAGGAAACCATGAAAAAATATTGTCTAAAAAAACAGTACTTTCAGAATATTTTTTAAGTACATGCAAACGTATAATAATTGACAACAACAGTAGTAATGATAATAATAATGATGTGCAGAAATTGCTTCACATATAATATACGGTGGACTATATATAGTTTTTAATTGTGAAAGGGGAAATGTGCTGTATGTACTGTATATTGTACACCACAAATAGATGATGTATATGCGTGTCTACTATAGGTGTATATACGTCACTCTATTATATATTTCCACTAAGTTACAAGTTGCATTTAGCTGGGTTTCAATATTTTTTCACTAATACTCGATGAATTACTGAGGGAGAACTGGCTTACCATCTGCTGTGTGTCTCAGCTCCTTTTCCCTGGTGGTAAACGAGAAGAGACCGATAAGTTGAAAAACTGAAGGCTGTTTCTTTCCCATTTTCTGTCTCCTTCCTTTTCCAACAAAGGTCTGCAGGAAGCTTTTCCCTGGTATTCTGCTCACAAGATGTTGCTGTCAAGTGTGGCTCTTCTGCAAGTGTTTCCGCCTAAACATAAAATCCCGCTTGAAATTTGAAGGTGTATGTAAACATGCGCATGTGGGGCCTCTTATCTCGTTCTGGCCAATAAAATCCAACCTCGGAGAGGAAGTTGGCACGTGTGTGTGTGTGCCTGGGTGTGTTTTGACCGTTAAACTAGACAACGGTGTCCTTGCAGACAGGACGACTTGTAACCTCGGGAGACATTTCCAGCCATGATACATGCTGCATTGTGCTTCAGTGGCGACAGAATTAATCACATTTCATGTTTAATTAGGTAAACTAACGCATAAAAATGCCTAAAATATCCTGCAAAACTAAAGTACCAGTAGGCACTTGCAACAGTTTGGAATAAGCTACACACAGGCACAGGGTCTCAGGTGAGCTTGGAGACTATCCCAGCTGACTTTGAGTGAGAAGCAAGGTACCCCCTGGACCGGGCAGCAGTCAATCACAGGGCACGTGTCAACAGACAACAATTCACACTAACATTCACACCTACGGCCAATTTAGTCTGGAATTGACCTAAAATGCATGTTTTTGGACTGTGGGAGGAAACCCACACAAGCACGTGTAGAACACGTAAACTCCACACAGAGAAGCTGGATTCAAACCAGGATCCACCTGGCTGACTGACTGCGCCATCACTATTTTATGAAGCTGTATTTCAAAACTTAACAGAAACTGTGGGATGTGAATTTTTGCCTTTTTTTGCACATATTCTAAAATAATTCAGCAAATGTACAAAATTGGCAGAAGTGAGCAGCATTACTTATTAACGTCTCCGGTCAAAGGTCAACAGTTTGAACAGATTCTGCCGAGGTTGACCAATAGGAGTTTTTGGTTTACCAAGACCACGTGGGCGGTTATCATATTTGTTCAACTGGAATTCACATGTGATAACGTCGATGTGCGCTCCGTTTGCCATCAGGAATAGACGCATTTAGGCAATTGAACACAGATAAGAACCATATTTTCATCACTTCTAACTCGGATACTTGGCTAATAATGAAAAACTCATTTTAAACATCATGCAAGAAAAGTACTGTACGTGTATATAATTATTGCAGTGCAACAAATGTACCTCTTAGTCATGTATTATTTACATTATCACCGTTCACGTGATCATCCAGCAGATGGCAGTCACAACCAAAGAATTGTGTGTGCAGGCGCGCGTCTGCGAGGACGTCTGCTGATCACGTGTTCAGTGCGCGTAACCATTCACTAGTCACAACATTAGTCGCCCACACGACTAGCATAGCTAGTGTCCCACTGTAAAACAATAAAAGCAACAGGGAAACCAGGCCAGAGGACTCAATAACAACTGAACAGATAATAAAGACATAAAAGGAGGACTCTAATGCTGAGTAATGCATCACAACAAGGCATATCGATCCCCAGATTCCATGCTTCTACTGTATGTTCGTGATGTGAGGGTCGTTACTAAAATATTGACACAATATCACACTTCCAATACCAGCTCTTGGCGCTCTAAAATCGATACTCAAATCAAAATATCGATACTTTTGATACTTCAGTCATTTGAGGTCAGATTTATCTGAAACGTTTGTCTTGAAACAATGACCGATCGTAAACGGAGGCATGTGTGAATTGTTAATAAGTTTTCGTTCTTATAGTAGGTTAAATTAATCATTTGATGGTTTTATTAATTATTGTATTATCTTTTTAATTGTTTCAAATCCCATTTTCACACATTTTATATGATTTTGTCATGTCATTTTTTTGTTAGCTTGGCTATATTGTAAATCACCCTGGTACATGAATATACCTAATATCTTTGCAATTTCAAGAGTGCTGCATCCCTATGAAAGATGGTACAGTTCTTGACTTTTAAGAGTCTGTTAAATCTCTTTTCTGGCCCCTTTGGCCAGAGGAAAGAAGCTGCTTACTAATTTTGCACACCTAATAAAGGGTGTTGATCTCCTACGGCCACACCCTCCCTCAGTACACACATGCACATCACCTGATATGCTTCAACCCAATAGGCATTCAAGTTTATTCAGCTTGGGGTTGGAAAATATGCATAAAAATGAGAATTATGGTCAAAATACTGACTTGCCTAATAATTGTGCACATTGGTGTACAGTATGTCTCTCAGGGACTGTGAGCTGCATAGGGATGACATCATAGCAATTAGATGAAACATAAGTACAGATTAGTGACATTAATGTGTTCCAGAAGGTCTGACTCTAACTGAAACGGAGACTAACCGAATCAATTTTTCTCAAACAAAATATTGTAAATCCAATTAATCCATTCCAGAACACCAGAAATGTTAACAAAAAAACATGTTTTTATAGTTTTACAATTATAGTTTTACATGCAGAAAACAATTTGAAATGCGTATACAGTAAATACATATAAATGAGGAATTAAAGGGATAAATGAACATTAAAGGTTATTTTTACCTTCATTGAAGATGTGATTTTTGACGTGTCTGTCCCCAGAGACACAGTGTAGCAGTGAGACACCAAACGGACACCGATCTTCCTGTTTTGTCATGAGTTATTTCTTGAATTCAACAGTGTTTCTCAAAATGGAGCCAACGAACGTTGCAAGTGCCAGCACTCAGACAAAGAAGGTGAGAAACACTACTAAATTCAAGAAATAACAAACAAACGCAATAATAACAAACAAAACAGGAAAGTGGTGTCTGTGTGGTGTCTCGCTGCCATACCGTGTCTTTGGGAACAGGTGTGACACTGGTTTGGTTGCTATGTTATTTTTGTATTTGTGTTCTCCTTGCATCTTCTTTGTCCTTTTTTGCTGACCTTTTGTCTCTTATTTAGATTCTGGCGATTCCCGTATGCGGCGAAGCTACGAGACATGCCGCAGCTGTTCTTCATCTCTATCATCCTCTCAGGCTCACCTGTTGCGACTGGATGGCACTTAGCCATTCTTCGTGCTGGAGACGCCAAGCAACGTGCCTTCTCTTAATCCTCGTGTTATGCTGGTTTGCGTTTGGCCTTTCCGGGTGCCATCCAGTCCAGCTAGTTGTGTCCTTTGCTGCACGTCTTGTAGCTCCGCCAGACCTGTTTGTCTGTTTGCGTTACTTTATCCTTTTGCCTATTTTCCGCTGTCTTCTTTTATCAGTTTTTCTGGCACTGTGTTTTTTTTGGTCTTGCTTTTTCTGAGGAACTCATGAAAGACAATTTTGCACAGACCTACAGTATGTCCCTTCTGCAGCTTGGAATCCAAAATCACTGTTCTTAACAGACCCTTAGACAATGAAGGTAAAAGTAACCTTAAATGTTCATTTATCCCTTTCAATCATCATTTATATGCATTTAAAATTGTTTTATGTACAGTATGTACAACTCTAATTCTATAAAAACGTGTTTTGTGTTAACATTTTTGAGAGTCAACCGCTGATGACGTCATAGACAGGCGATATATCTGACTTGATGTTGCGGTTGCCATTGTGTTAAGCAAGTTATGCTAACAGGGACGTTTGTGACAAAAATCCATTAAGAACACAGTTGGACTCACGCAGTGTATTAATAACACCACAAGACGTGTTCCATATTGTACGCTAACAAAAAAGTGAACAAAAACCGGGGCAAAAGTTTGGTGAAAATTTGGAACATTAACCGAAAAATGCGCTAACCAGGGCCGCCACTGACCGAGGTACCACTGTAAATGCGAAAATCACTCAAGAACAGAATGATGTCATGCTTTTTGAAAATATATCATCTCATATTTGGGCTTATTAATGTAAAAAAGTCCAATATATTTGGCTCTGAATAGGCTTGTATGCAATCCAGGTGGAAAAACATGCTGACTTTGGGGAAAATGCCAAAGTTGTAGTAATATGAGAAGAGATAACACTAAAACTATTTGATGAATTTTTGTGAAAAAACAACACACGTTGTGTGTGGTCCAAAACTATATGTAGAAGCCATCAATGAGAAGCTTCTGTCTTTTTGAGCTGAGTGAATTTAGAGTTATTCTGAAGTGTGTAACTGACACTGGACACAATCTGTTAAGGTTTAAGGTTGTGTTTGTTTGCCCATCTGTTTGTTAGAAGACAAGTCCATGGAGGACTGCAATAGGTAATTAAAATCAGACAGCTAGTGCTGGCCCCAGACTTTTGCACAGTGCTGTGTAACAATGTGCATTATATTGCACCAATGATATAAGGATAGGCATTGACCATTGGGGACATTTTAATGGGAACATCACTCAGTTCTGAACTCCTGTTTCCATGCCACTGTCCTATTGAGCAGAATAATGCTGCCCAGGAGTTGTGCCATGGAGCGATACGATAGATAGGAACTCGATGTTCCTCACTGGCGTGACAAAAGAGGAAATAACTGACATTTAACCAATTTGAATGGACTTTATATGGAAATGATAAAAAGAGTTATTAAAGACATTGTAGAACCATTAACCTACATCAGCAATTTACAGTATCCAACTGGTGAATTTCCAAACAAATTCTCATCTGGTACATTTACAAACTATTTTTTTAGGTAACTCGTTAGCCTCCAATTTATTTAATCAAACAGAGATGGGAAGGAGGACAAAGTAAGAAGCCAAAAACTTGGGAGGATAACTTTTTTTCACTCTATCTTGTCGGACATGCCATGGCTGACTGCATGCCCTGTTAAGGTAATGTAATCCTTTGTGTCATCTAGTGACCAGTATACTACATATAACTTCCATCCATCCATTTTCTATGCCACTTCTCTTCATCAGGGTCGCGGGGGCATGCTGACTTAGTGGCGGGGTACACCCTGGACTGGTCGTCAGCCAATCGCAGGGCACATATAGACAAACAACCATTCACACTCACATTCATACCTATGGACAATTCAGAGTTGCCAATAAACCTGATTTGGGAATGTGGGGGTAAACCGGAGTACCCGGAGAAAACCCCACGCACGGGGAGAACCTGCAAACTCCACACAGAATGCCCAAGGGAGAATGGAACCCAGGTCTTCCCGACCTCCAGACTGTGACTGTGTGGCCAACGTGCTAACCACTAGACCACCGTGCGGCCCCTACATATAACTTGTATTTCAATATATTTCAATTTCAATATTTTTGGACTAATGATGGCCATAGTCAACCACAAAACAGCGAGCATTTATTAATTAACTCATTTTTGAAAAGCTGCGATACAGCGAGGGAGTGATGTTCGGACCACGATGTAGCGAGGGACGACTGTATTTAGTCGTCTGTGCATTGATGTCCATATGCTTTATTATATTACAGTAATATTTAAACAGTTAACTCTACTTTAAACATCTTCATCGTTTTGTTTTTCTTTCATCATTACAAAAAGTGGTAAATCCACGGGGGGACATGTTGAATATAGGAAAAGAATAAATGTATTAATGAGTGATGTGAAAGGGTGAGAAGGAGTAGGATGAATGAGCTCTGCTTCTTCCAACTCCTTTTCGGACATGTTGAATTGTCACACTGCACAGATGTGGCGTACACTGATGTAACTTTGCATGCATGTTCGAAATAACTGAAACATCACCATTAGCAATGTCCAGTTATAATAAGTGTACCGTTCAAATGGGTCATGTCAGTAGAAGAAGCTTTTGTTGCCACACACATTGACACAGTTTAGACAAAGTTTGGATTTGGGATGTCTGGTGCTTTCACTCAAATATGTGAAGCCAGATTTATGTTTGGGAAGATATGGAGCTATACTCTGGAATGATTGAAAAAGTCCAGATGGTTTGTGTAAGCTGTGAGCGACAAATTGATTGCATTGTGAATGTGAATATGTTTCAGACCCTACCATAGCTGAATTGTAATATTGTTAACATATCATCAAAAGAATCGGAACAAATTGTTTTTCTGCCAGCCAGCCCGCAGCGAGCGATGTACATCTGCTCCTCTACGTATGTTTTTAGGGTGTGACATCACTGAGCTAGAGGGCAGGCAGTGAGGAAGACAGGATGCCAGACATTCCTTGAATGCCCCACACAGGATCTTACTTCTGCTTGTGAACACAACCCGTCGGCCTCTAGCCAGTGGAAAAATACAAGCTTGTGTTCAGGGTCTCAGGGGCGAATGAGGGAGGCTCTTTGGTGGGGCTGTTTTGTTGACCGTCCGTGGAGTATCTGCTGGCTTCTGATTGATGTCATTGTTTTCCATATGTTGGTGCACATTGAGAGACGTAGCAGACCTGCACAACTTCAAACACGATTACACAATGGTAGAGATGATGAAGAAAACAAGCCAATGGAGAGCTATTTCTTTGCAACCATACGTAATGTTTGGACATTCCGGTGCGCTGTTCAAGTGTTGGGCAATCAAGCAAAAGATCTGGCCTTATCTCAGCCCCTGTCACGCAACTGCTGCTTGTCTGGTTTATTTTTCTTCAAAATATCCCAAACACAAAGGTTTTATCATCTATGGCAAAATGAGTTGGGAAATGTCCTATCATCAATACACAAAACCTGCAGCAATATGCTCTGGCTTCTCTTGTTTTGACATCCCACCTTTTTTTGTGTAGACATTTTAGCCAGTCCGTGTAATAAAACTGCTAGGAAGTCCTTTCACCCCATTAGACTGTTTGGCTGAGTGTGTAAAGGGTTACAACATACAAGAGGCCACCGATGTAATCTCCTTATAGATTTACCCTAGGTGTGTATTGTGTCATGACATCAATGTATGCGCTAAATCTTCTCGGTCAAGATATTCCGTCTGTGCCTGTGTGTGAGTTTGTGTCTGTGTGAGTGAGACAGACTTAATCCAGCTTTAAGGTGCTGATAAGTCCGAGAAGTGGAACTAGTCATAGTTTTTGAGTGGAAGACATAAACAGTGTTGTTAGCTTACATGACAACAGCTATTTAGAACTTGAAAAGAACATTTTCAAAGTATACGTTTTTGAAAACAACACATTTCTGTGTGAACTGATCTTGCTTAGATGGGTTCTGCAGCAAATTGTTCATGTACTACACCACAACGGCAACCAAGTACCAAGTACTGCCCTGATATGCGCATTGCAGTGTTTAAACCTGTCAATGCTTCCTGTCTTTCAAAAACACAACAGGGAAACCATTCACATTTTTACTAGGTCGTTATTGTATAGAAGTACCCTCAGGGGTTCTTTATAAATGGCTGTGTCGTTTTAACCACTCATTTACATGACAAGTATTATGGAGCCAAGAAACGGGTTGCAATGTGAAAGTTTTTGATTGTTTCTGTTTCCATGTAAATGCTAAAACAGTCATCCCTGAAAAGTGCTGACATGCATTTTTAGGGCATACTCACACTTCCTCATTATTGGCCCAATTGGAATAGGTGGGCCAGGGAATGGCATGATTCCATACACATCCACCCGCCTGGTTCAGCCAACCCCAGGCACCGCAGTGGTCTCGATCAATGGTCCTTCGGAATGAGAGTCAGGAGCGCTAGGCGCGGAGCTAAAAGGCCGGACTGTCAAGTTAAGTTTCACAGAGTGAGGTTCATCAACATACACTTGCGCTGTAGCCGACTCATAAAATTACTGTAATGCGATTGCTCCTTGTGAGTTCTTCATAATAACCAACACTTTTCATAATAAAAATACAATTTAAAGACTCAAAATGATTCAAATGTCAAATGAATGGATTTAACGTTATGGAGCCTTTTAATTTTTTTTAAAGACACATTTAAACTTTCAATGTAAATGCTAATAAAAGCTGATCCTTGAAGAAAGACAACATGCTTGTTCAGTGTCTTAGCCTGCTTGACTCCCAACTGGTACCTGGTGTCTGGGCCTACTAACCAAATAATGGTGGAACACAGTTCTGTTGTAGCATTTGTACTTGTACTTACTGCACCACTATTGCAACCAGTAAGTAAGACATGTTCTACAGCCACATCGACACCAATGAAATGTTTTCAAGGTATACATTTGAAGAAGACCCATGAGAAATCAGTGCATATACAGGTACCTGTAGTGTTTCTTGGGAAAATGCAGTTGGCAACTACTGACTGACCTTGCACGTACAGTAATTCCTCGTTCATCACAATTAATTGGTTCCACACCTAACTGTGATAAGTGAATTTCCACGAAGAAAGGTTCCTTATTTATAAATGAAATATTTTTGTAGTTACAGCATAGAAAACCTGTTTACGACCCTCTAAACGCAGTTTTTAACATTATTAGAGCCCTCTAGACATTCAATAACACTCTTATAGTCACCTTCACATTTTTTAAGACATAAAAGAGACTTGTTCTCCTGTGTTTTAGAATAATTATGTTCTGGTGGTAGGAGAGCAGAGTGGAGGACGGACAGGAAGTGACGTCGGGGATCAGCTAAATTTTCCTGGAGAAATAAAAGCCCACGTAAAGTTAATTATAAAGTTACAAGTCAATAGATATGAAACTAGAAACAGATTAACTTTACCCTCAGACAGATTAATTTAATTATTAACTATTTGGATTAACTGTGTGTTTACATGTTGTGTTTTTGTTTTTCTAATTAACTACAACAAGGAGGCCACATTGACTAGTTCTTTCGTAAAAAATAAAATGAATAAAATAGTTAAATGGGAAATAAATTGACCTGTACAATAATAAAGGTTGTTTTTTGTTTTATGTAAATCAAATTTAGTTTTCAGTATATCCACTCCGTGTAGTGTGCTAAAGCAGGACTCCCAGTAGTCCAGTTCCTACTACTGTATATACATCTTAACGTCTTAGATGATTTCCTGCTCAGTGCTCATGAGAATGTGTTGATGTAAACAATCCCATGTCTTGTAAAAACCTCCAGGTGGCGTATCACATTCACATGATATTCCCAAGCAAATAACAACAACACGAGTAATTTCCTGGGGCAGTTATTGTCTGAAAATGTGACTTATTCGACACATGTGACACCTCACAGAGCCAACATAACGGTATTTGCTCCATGAAACTGGTGTGAAAAGGCCAAAAAACAAAAAAATCTGTGACGTTAACAGCAAATGCTTTCAATAGCACACTTCCTGTCATGGCATCCTGATCTGACACATCTTAAAATTGTTTTGTTTCAGACGGTGTCAATTAACATTACTTTGAAGTTGAGGCAGAGCTTGGTCGCTAAATGAAACAAGCAATTAGCGACATGGTGAAAGTGGCAAATGTCATTACGGCGTCTGACTGAAAAGACAACAACGCAGCGGAGGAGAGACGTAAGACAGTCAGCTTTGTTTGCGTTTCGACATGAATCAGTCAGGTTTTGCACCGTGGTGTCCACCCTCGTGTTGACGGCATCTTGACACTGCCTCACGTACACACCATTTTAAAAAGCACAGTCAATGGCCAGGTTGTAGACATCAAACTGCCTTCTAACAACTTTCACACGCATACAGACCCATACACACCTCCTTTCCACAACAGGAAGTCAAGGGACACAAAGGGGGGTCAGCTTGTGGTGGGGGCTGGGTGGGGGGTTTGCACATATGTCACCCTTGAGAACTGGTGAGGTCACGGATGAGCATTTCCCACAGAGGCGTCAACACGACTGATGTTCCTTTTCAAAGACTATTTACATGGCAGGGATTAGTCTAGGGAGCCTCGCTGTGCAAAATATGGCTCAATGGCTTGGACCTGCTTTAAGGATGATTGTGATAGGCTTTTAAAGTTCTTTTTTCAGTCAGTGACCCAAAATGTACACATTTCTGCTGGAATGTAGTGGTGATACCCTGGGAAAATAAGCTTCTTCAGTCCAGACAGTACATGATATGCTGCCTGTTAATAGTTTTGTTGCTTTTAATCCAAAATTTGCAAGCTTGTGATGAAATGCTAGCCTGCTACAATAGTTTTGTAAATTTTGACCCAAAACGTGCAAATTTCTGATGAAATATTGGGGTGAAATCCTGCCAAAATAAGATAATTTAGAAAATAATTAAGCTTCTTCAGTTCAGACAACGCATGATATGCTGCATGTTGCAATAGTTTTCAGCATAAAGACTGAAAATGTACAGTACATGTGCAGTATGTCCAGAGTTTGTGAGTTATTTCTTAGTTTTTCTTGAGTACATGGAGGTACATGTTTTTAATTGGGGGGCGGCAATAATCAAACCTAATATTCCACAGACGCTAAACATTTCATTAGTAAGGTGTGACCTCTAAATTTAAAGAAAAATCTGGATTCGTTTTACTGATTTTTACCCAAAATGTGCACATTTCTGCTGACTTTTAAGGGCACTATTCGGGCAAAATAAGCTTCTTTCGTTCAGACAGTACACAGTATGCTACATTTTACAGTAGTTCTCAGCATACTGAATGGAAAGCATGTACTATATGTTCAAATTTTGTGAGCTACATATTAGTCCTGGGTGTGCTTCAGATAAAAACATGTTTTTCATCCGACAGCAACAATAACTGACCATAATGTGCATTGAATTTTCCTCAGTTACTACTTTTGTTTTTTTGTGTGTGATACTATAAAAGACTTTATCATGAATTTGGTACTTTCTTTACTACTCTGTTATGTTGCATTCCTTTACTCCTTTACATCAGCTTCCTCTGCAGCTAATCATTACATATCTTTATATTTACGGGTAAGGTGTTGTGATTATGATCTAAACTGACCAATTTGGGTGAGTCTCCAGCATCAAATGAGTACAGATGGCTGTTTTGTTTTAAAGGCCTTGCAGTACTGTCAACCTCACCTTTTTCTCACACCCCACTCGGAGTCACAGTCAATGTTGTGGCTAATTTGCAACCCAAACGTATTCCTTTCCCTTTCAGAGGCACCTCCATAAATGCAGCCCCGTCCTTCTCCTCAACCCCCTCACCCTCCAACTGCCGTTGGCTTGTATGGCTGGCGCACGACTGAGCCCTGAATGCTCTTTAGCGGTCACACTTTTCCCAAACGCCTTGCAGCTGCTCCTATTGTAGGTTCATTGGGAGGGCTCCTTAGCCGATTCTTTGAGCCTCCTGTCGTTGTCCGGGGCCTCACAGAGGGAGTATGACCCCCAACAATGGAGGACGCTGTGACATCATGAGACTTGTATGGGTAAAACTCTTATGACAGGATTCCATCGCATGAACAAAGAGAGCCAGTATGTTGCATTCTAGCAGCTTGGTGTTGATTCATGATAAATCGTTATTTAAGTTAGGTTTGAATATTCAAAGCTGGAGAATTCTCTTTACAAATATTTGATGTAATATTGCTGTATATTCTACACAGTAAGTTTAATCTTAGTATTGAATTTGGGAAAAAAAAAGTTCAAACCCTTACTACTTTAAAATGAAGGTTTTCACAGTATATCTGATGCTCAGACCATTATGTATTTTTTTGTATACGTCCCTACTGTTATGAGACGCAAAGCAAATAAAACATGACTCATTTGTAGTAATATCTTCCAAAATAGCACATTTTTAATTGTTCTGTGCTTTTTTTTAAAAATCAATATATATTTATATGCGGTGGGGTATTGAAGATAAAATGAAGATAATTTTGAATGTACAAAGTCAAAGCAGATTTATTCAAATGGTATAAAAAACATTTACATGAACAGATGCAAAAATAGATATGCTACAGAAATATATTACTTTAGTTTAATAAATATGTCATATAGCAGTCAATGCTGACTACGTGCCCGTCACAGAGCTTGCAGTACACAGTACAGAAACATGAGGTATTAATGGTCACTTTCCCCATTGAGTCAGGATCGTCATATCTAGCAAAGGCAGACATTTGCATTCAAATCGGCCTTTTCTCCCACATTAACAACAAACGGGGGGATACATTCATTGTTCTTCAAATGAAAGAGTAACTAGTCAGCGATGGGTTAATATTGGATCCCTTCACTAGGAAGCAAAAAGGACATTTGGGAGGTCGACATACCTGAGACTACTGTTAGCCCTCACTTTTTAAAAATGATTGTGATTATCAAAAGCAGATGCCTTCATGAAAGAGAAAACAATATATTCAGATACATCCAATAGCCTCGACTAGCAGTTATACATCAATATGCTGCTTGGTGGTAGCTGCCATGTCTCCCCTTGAAATGATGTTAGAACACAATCACAGTCAAATTGAAATTTTGTACAGTGGTACCAGCACCACTGTTGTAGTTTCAGTCCAAAAATAGTTCCTGCGGTCCATTCATCAGCAGCTAGGAGAGGTAGTGATGGGACTGTGGAGGAACGAGAGCTGATTGGCCGATGAGTGCACCGGGATGGACACCGGGAAGTTAAAGACGGTGCTGCTGTTGCCGATGGCTGGACTTCCTGCTTCGGACGAGCAGGACGACGTGGCGAGGACTTGGGACTCAAACTGGAGGAGCTGACCCATGAAGCTGAAGTTGGGGGAGATGATGCTGCGGCGTTGCTTTACGAACTCAAAGGCCTCGTCCAGCTTGACGCGGTTGGTGCGCATGAGGTAGGCGAGACAGATGGTGGCCGAGCGGGAGATGCCTGCTTGACAGTGTACAAACACTCGACCCCCTTTATTCCTGATGGAATCTGTATGAAAACAGAAAAGGCATCAAGGTTACTACATTGTGACGGCAAAGGCAGGAGGGTTTAAATTGCAGGAAACACTCCAATCTTCACAGTTGCTATTTAAATTGAACAGCTCATTAAGACACAGGCGCGCAGTTGATGGGGCTGCGGGGGTGTGAGCGTGTGGGGCTTGTACACAAAGGAGGGGAACAAACCCCCACTAGGCATATTGATTCGGGAGGAAGGCCGTCAGTGAGCAAGAAGAAGTTGCCTTTTGTTTGGGCCAGAACAAAAGGACGGCACGGAGCCAAGCCGACCCTCTGCAAAGCCCATTTGGAGGCCGCGGCCTGGCAACTCATTTAAAAAGGAGGTTGGGATAGGGGTCCCCTTTTCTATGAATGACTGAGAGGTGATGATGTAACCACCATTCAAGGGGCATTGCTGAGCCAGCTGGCCAGTTTTGGAGGGAACTTTTTCAAATTTAAATCCACGAGTGAAGCAGGAGAGGGGGTGGGGCTCTGTGGGGGGAACAGCTGTGACAGGCTGTCCCGAGAAAATAAAATACTAACCGATGAATTCGATTGCCTCGTTGAACCAGGAGCTGATATCTGCTTTGTGGTTGTCCTCCACAGGGATGCTCTTGTACAGAAAGGAGTCTTCAAAGTGGTTGGGGCAGTTAGCAGAGACGTTGATAAGAGCCGTGATCCCCAGCATGTCCAGCATGTCTTTTCGGGACGCGTGGTAGGCACTACCGAGGTATAGGAAGGGAAGGATTTCTACAGGACCACCCTGAGAAGAGGACACATGAGAGCAGTCAGTAAGAGTATAACAGTAAACTCTGTGGATGTCGTGATTGTGTCATGAAATGATACAAACCTGGTCATAGAGTGGTGTGTTACATGGGCTGCAGCTTGGGTCTGCACTGTCTGGGTGGCTGGAGCTCAGGGGCAAACTGAGCCCCTGTGAGGGAGACGGTTTGGTGCACATGTCTGGGTACTCTGTGGAAAATGTGTCAAATCCACCTGAAAAAGTGGAAAGAAGTTAAAAAAAAAAAAAGTCAGCTCACATGATGACATTTTAAAAGACATAACCAAAAAAGGGAACAACGGAGAGGAAGGGGAAAGGGTCTATTTTGGAATTGTTTACAGCACCACCAGCTGGTATGGTGACAGCTGTAATCCACATTTGTTGCCACACACACAAAACACAACAAATGTCAAATTACCTTTTAGGATGAAGACACTTGCTCCGCAGGGGTCCCGGTATAGCGCTGCCACAGCCAGCATCAAAGTTCCGTCTTTCTTGGCCTGGCTTAAGTCACAACTGTGGTCGTCCAGAAGCACCACGGACTGGTACTCCCTAGAAAGGAGCCGGCTCCTGGTGTCCTCGTTGGGGACAATGTGTTCGAGTCCCAGGCCGCCCCTCGCTCTTCTCCGCACGATGGTGCTAAAGCGAACGTTGGTGGAGGCCGCGATGTGGGACGCGTTAAAGGACAGGAATGAGCGGCAGTCCAGCACCAAGCAGCCCGGAGCGTCGCCCTCCAACAAAGCACGGAGAGACGCACAGTCGATGGTGGGCACCTCCATTATGACCATAGTAGGGCGACGGGAAAGAAACGTTAAATCCAAATACATATAGCTTGACCGGCGAGGGAACACAAGTTTCGGCTGTGAAGAAGTGCTGAAAGTAGTCTTCGAAGCCCCGAGTTAAGTAGCTTAGACGGGGGGAAAGCTTCTTGAGTGTATCCGTTGTTGTTAACTCTTCGTTGTAGTGTTGCTGTGGCTGTAACAGTAGTTAATGCCTATGTGGTCGTGAGTGGATTTTATATACTCCCACAAGCTCGTGGTGAATGAAAGGCCACTGACGTCACTAACCCGCCTCAACTGGCGTCCTGCCAGATTGATGACGTCAAAGGCGCGCGCCCGCAGTGAACAAACACAGAGCCAACGCGCGTGCGGCACGTGCGTGAGCTCACGTCTCTCTCGTCCACCCGCATTCATTTCCAAGATGTCCTGCCTCAGGACACACGTTCCAAGAGAAGTGGCAGTAAACGGAAACTTTGAACAACTTTTTAGTGTTGACTCCTGTAAGGAGTTTATATGATTCATCATCATATATCATATGGTGGTGACATCATAGTCACGTGAAACGTCAAAAATAACCACTGTTTAACAAACGGATGTGTCACCTAATGTTAGTTTAAAACAAATATTACATTTGCTCATTCCAATGTGTGTAAATGTTTGTCTTTGACTTTTACATTTCAATTTTATCTCTTTTACCCACATTGCACATTATGTTTACGCTCTGATTGCACAATATTGATACACAAGTATTTTCCTTTTTCCTTTTACTTTGTATTTATATTGTATTCTTATTTTATTCTATCTATTCTGTCTTATCCATTGATCAATCGATCGCAATCTATTTAAACCAAACACCCGAGTTTTCCCGGGGAGTGTGACCTTCCCTCCCCAGGCTCCCCCAAAAACATATTTCATGTATTTTTCTGCTCACCCCAACTTTCTTTACATGTCTCACCATAAGAACAAAAAATCTATTCATTTTGCCTTTAAACATAACTGAAATTACCATAGCAGGTTTGAAAAATATGCTTTTCTTTCTTTTTCTTCGCTGTGCCTCCCCTGAAGTCTTATCATGCCTCCCCGGGGACGCTTACCTCACACACTGCCTTACACAATGTTAGTTTAAGCAAATATAGTATTTTGAATTTGTATTCAAATTAATATTTGGAGTATTTGAGTACATTATGTCCTCCTGGTTTTATGTTCAAGGTGGTTGTGGGGTGGGAATTATAAGTAGTACACATGTATTCCTTTACATTATATTCCCTTAAGTCAGGCGTGTCCAAAGTGCAGCTCAGGGGCCGTTTGCGGCCTGTGGTTTGGGTTTTATTGGCCTGTGACACTTTGTAGAAGCAAAGTTAAAAAAAAAAAAAAAGGCACAATGTAAAGAGAAAAGGCCAAAATGTTGATAATAATAGCAAATAATAACACACAGTTTTGTGTTTAAATATACTGAATATATATATGTATATATATACTGTATATATATATGAATTGAAGTCAAGTGAAAATTATATCGCATGTAAATAAATAAATGATAACATTACAGATAAATAAAACAGAAAGCTTTAAACTGGAAATAGTAAAAGCTATAAGGCCTCTGCAACTTTTGGCTTGTTTTTGTTTCATTTTGACCAAGTTTTACTATCAGTCTTGCTCTCCTATTAGTGAATATAAGGTGTATTGTATTGAAGTATTTACAGTATATGCCAGTAATTTACTAAACTTTCCATGATGTTAGTGCACAATGATAATTCTTATTTTGCCTCTTCACCTGAGAGTTTTACAAATAAGAAAATAATAAGTAAATACCTGACATGGGGGGCCATAAACATTTATTCTTTGTTTTTATTAGTCAGAGGCACATAATGTTCAATGCCCCGAGAGCAAAGGCTAACCATAAAAGTTAATCACTGTATAGAAATCTGAAGTCCAGTAAATTTCCACACGCTGAGAAACAAAACACGGGCCTTCCAGGAAGACAACACCAGATGGAGATCTTTTTGACTTAACGTATGACCTGATTGAGACAGGAGGATGACATCTTATTGTCCAGAATGAAGCTATATATCGTATGTCACATAAATGACAGTCACTTGGAGAAACCCTTTTTCTCTTGCTGCTTTGCTGACTCAGAATGGACACTGCTGCCTCATCATAAGGAAGCAGGAAGCTCATTGTTGACATCAAGCGAAGGGTGTATTCAGCTCGTTTGTGACTGGAAACTGCTCAAGGTAAACACCAGGGTGGTTTTGTTGTGTAACAAGTGTTTTGTGAGTATACCTGTTGCATACCTTACCTCCCCTTCTGCAGCAGCGTTGCAGTCCTTCACAAGTCATACAACTATCTCACCTTGATGTAAGTTCTTGCTTATACAGTATATGGGTCATGACCTTATTGTCGCGACAGTCAGCCTTCTGAATCCACACCCATGATGTTATGACCCTCAGCAAAGGAAAGCACAATGGGACTGGGGGAGGGAATGGGAAACCTAAGAGGCACAAAAGTAACCCATAACAAATGAGTGCAAAGACTCTCCAGCCGGTTTAACCTAACACTCCTGTGTGATGAGTCAATGGTGAACCAAATGCCACAGAGCAGGAATGCCACACACTATACACATCAGGGGAGGAGACACTGAAGACAGTCTGTGGGGGTAAGCAAAGAAATGAAACGCTTCAGAGTGACCAGAAACTATAAAGTGCATGAAGTGTGAGGCCATAGTCCATCCATATAGTTTTTTATTGCAAATGTAAGGTGTTCTTCAACACGTTTATAGACTACAGTCTATGGACTGCAGCCAAAGTGTGAAATTTGAACCTGAGCTGTTGCTATGTTTTTAATTCCCACAATTACAGTAGTAAAGTAAAGTCTTCACCCAGAAAGAGAAGTGAAACAGAGGACGCAGTGCGGCAATTTGGTAAGCCCAATCTTGCTGTCACTTGCTGTTATTCCTGTCCGTTTACTGTCATTGTCACTATAGGCAACCACTGAGCCATCATGGGAAAACACACAGCCTATATTCCAACAACTGACACACTTTCTGGCCGGAATGTGTTTCATTTCCAAAACAGGTTATGGGTGGAACTACAAAAATGACAAGAGGGCACATTTTTCTACTAAGTTATCATCTATGAATGCAGCATAAGTACTGTAAATGACAATGAATCATGACGAGGGAACTTTCTGGTTTTGGTTTTCCATAGCCTTATGAAAAAAATGTGTGTGTGTGTGTATATATATAAATGTATATCTGTATGTGAATGTATAGAGTGAAATTATTCAAGAATGTATTACTTTCATAATACATTTTTTAAACATACAGCTAATAAAAACACATTGAGATTCAGTATCTCAGAAATGTTTAATAGTAATATTAAAAAGGTCAATCTTGTGAAGTAGACTTTAATCAGCCAATTAACTGCACAGGCTTCCTGAGTCTTTAATTGTGTCTTAGTCTGAATTGACCTCCTGAAATCAAATAACTTTTGCACGATGTTCTAAATTGTTCGTGTGATATCTTGCAGTTATCTTATCTTATGTACTGTACATTCATACCTATTCAATATGCAGGGTTATAGAAGGTTAACTGAACAGTGAGCATGTCTATAAGAGGAGCCAGGATTCCAATTCAAAAAGATAATTGTTATTTTTACACTGCATATATCATAATTAAATATACCCATAATTATTCAGTTAAGGGATCTTTGGAGCTAAAATTTCTACAATAATGGCAACATTCTAAGTAGGATAAAGTTGGGGCGTTTCACTACTGTGTCAACCAGTCCCACGTAATTTTGTTGCATGAAATGACTAAATTATTACTAAGTTGTTGTGCTTTACATAATACAGTTTACGAAGATATTTTTGGAATTACTGTCAAGATTTTTAAAATAAGGTAAAATATATTAAAATGATTAGAAATTTATTAAAGTACACTAACCACAGAAACATATTTTTTAAATTTAGTTTTGTTTAATTATTATTACGGTATTATTATAATGTTACATTCAATACGTCTGGATTTCCAACAGGAAGTACAATCACGATAAACCGGAAGCAGCTGTCCACCAATCACATTGTGCAAAGCGTCCTAAGCTGACGTCAACCCGGTACCGATGAACAACCGGTAGCTTTGAGAAGAATCGTGTGGTCGCTGAGGTTTTGTCCCTTAATTCCCCACAAACCGTTCAAGCATCATGCCTTTCGATGTTAGGAGGTGAGTACGGGCCTTCCGCTTCTTTTTTGGAAGTTAGCATCCTTTGATCTGTGGGTGACTATAGCGGTGACTAATGAGCGAGGCAAAGTTGCTACGGTGGTCAACATCTGGCATGAATAGGCTTCATTGTGACATGTTTGGTTGTTTTCGCAGAATCCATGCTTAATTCTCCTTCTTGACGTTTCCTCATAATGTTTATTAGGCGTGGAGAAACTCCTTCGACGAGCCTCAGGGTTAAGAGCTTTATTGTGTGCTACATATGCTAAGGCTGCATACGTAGCACACAATGAGGGTCTAGTGTGAACTCACTCCATAACCAAAGTATAAAAGTCCCCCAATACACATTCATGATTCACGAGCAACAGTCCGTCAGTGTGTTGCAACTGCAATGCCTCTCCATTGATACCAGAGCACCAGACACGCCTACAAAGCTGTTGACACTATCAACACATGAATTCATAATCAACATCCTCATTCAAAAAAAAAGTACAGGATGTTTACTCCAAACTAACAATGTGGCCACTCACAATAGATGGTGGCAATAGAGCCATGTTTTGTCCAAATACCCATCCTCATTCATTAGGTTTAGTTTCTTTTTCAAATTATTAAATGAAAATATTTGCACTAAAAGGTAATGTACATGTACATTTTTATTGTGACTAGTGTTCTATTTAATTATTGTAATTGTCATGCAGAAACGTACAGAATCCGGTGTGTAGTTTGGGTTGGGACAGTCACTACGTGTGCATGCATAAAGTACCTGAATTATTGCATGAATTTGGTTAAAAGTAGATTTTTTAAATGCATATGAACACCTTAATTGCGTTCAACTGTGTAAGGATTGTCACACGGAGGCTATGCAATTGGAAACCACAACCCTCCTGAATGTGTAACACAGGTCACCAGGTGGTCAAATCCTGTTTAGATGCTCTGCACACTCATTACACAAGACCTGCATTGCCACACTCCGACAGACCTTCGTTGACCAATTAATTAGTGTAAGTTTCAGCAGAGTGTGTCACACCATACTGTCGGTTGCGCCATAGGTTGAAGCGCACATTTTCCCAGAACGATGTGCTGCACAGCACAGGATGTTCAATTCCGTGAACCGCATCAAAAATGTACTTTCTCAGGGACGGCTACTATTCTGCCTGTTATATTATTCTGAGTGCCAAATGCAGAGGAACCTGTAGGTTGAACACAACTCATTTGATTGTTTAGACTTGAGGATTGTGGTGTTGCGGGGAAAGTTGAAATGTAATGATGATGCTTTGAACAACATCACTTCATCATCAAGCTTCCCAGATAAAAATACTGACATACAGACATTAGTTGTTACTCTTCGGCGTTTAATTACAATTATACATTGCCAACTGTAGCCCTTTTTTCCTTAAACACGCAGCTAGCTCCTGGAAGTAATAAGAGTCCAACTGTGTTCTTAATATATTTTTATCACAAAACTTCCTTGTGAGCATCCTATTAGCTTGCCACTACAGAGAAACAGGATCCATAAGTGTGCTTCGTCACTTGTCTGTGATGTCATCAGCGGTCGACTCAAAAATGTTTACACAAATCAGGTTTTTATAGTTTTGAGATGATAGTTTTACATGTATAAAACAACTGTAAATGATGGAAGAAAGGGATAAACGTACATTTAAGGTTACTTTTACCTTCATTGAAGACTTTTCCCGAAGGCAGAATGTGTATGTTTATCAAAATGCTAACACTTGCAACGTTCTTTGGCTCCATTTTGGGTTATTGAGGTGAGAAACACTATTGAATTCAAGAAATGACTAATGGCAAAACACAAAGGTGGTGTCTGTGTTGAGCTTGCGGCCACATTGTGTCTTTTGGAACAGTCACGTTAAAGGGATAGTTTGGATTTTTTCGTCATGAAGTTGTATGACATCCCCATCAGCATTGTAGTCCATTAACAGCGACTTACCCCCCCAATTGGTCTCCTAAGGCCAGTTCCGGTCAGATTTCTGTGATGAAGAACGTAGCTCCGCTTAGTTGCTGGGGACAATTAAGTAAAGAGTTTGGCTTCTCAAAACAATATGCGTTCAAAATATGAATACATTTGCATCACATCAATGCCTTTGAAAAAAAATCACACCTCACAAAACGGTTGGTGTTATATCTGTCTCCCGCCGTATTCCTGCATACTATCGCCTGTGCATTCTTGTGTATGTGACGAAGACGCTCGCATCTACTTCCGCGACGGAGTGCCGCGGCCATCTTGTTTACGTATGTGTTCCACAACGGAAGAAGATGCGATTGTATTTGGCTCAGTAATATGCCTCATATTGAATTAATTTCCTGATCGATTTCTGTGCGTTATTTGCCTTTGTTTTCATAATTATTTGTAATTATTATTTGTAGATATTTTCTAATTATTTTACGTATAATTTACGTATAACATTAGTTAACATTAGCCAACCAAAGCTCAGCAAAACAGCATAAAGATCAGCTGACCACATCTTACCACAACTTGTCACCACTTGTTATAAATCCGCCAAACAGAAGACAAACCCGACAGGAGATATCTTCCCCCTCTAAAAGCCTCTCCGTTTCGAATTAGTACCCTATGTGCGCCGTTGAAAAATAAGACACATGATTTTTTACATATAATATCACAGTTTATCATATATTTAATATTATATCAAATATGTCTCATTGTGTGGTTGATGTTTTTGAAGTGTGCAGGAGTAGGGGGCATATGACTTTCAGTCAGATGTCTGAAGGGGTACGTGAAGTTTGGGAACCACTGCTCTAGATGAAACAATTTTTAAGAAGTAATGTAAATCCAATTAGTCCGTTCCAGAAAGCCAACAACATCAATGTTGAATTATTGTTTAACACATAGAAAAATGAAAGCGATAAATGAACATTTACGGTTACTTTTACATTTAGTTAAGTGATTCCTGATGTAACTGTTTCCAAAGACACGGTGTGGCAGCGAGATCAACACGGACACCACTTTTGTGATTTGCCATGAGTTATTTTTCAAATTCAATAGTGTTTCTCACCTCAATAACCCAAAATAGAGCCAAAGAAAGTTGAAAGTGCCAGCACGATGATAAATAAGGTGAGAAATACTATTTAATTCAGGAAATAAGTCATGGCAAAACAGGAAGGTGGTGTTAAAGAGGAAGGTGTTGAGCTCGCTGCCACATCCTGTGGATGGGAACAGTGACATCTTCAGTGAAGGTAAAAGTAACCTTAAATGTTCATTCGCCCCTTTCGTTTGTCATTTATATGCATTTCAAATTGTTTTATGCATGTAAAACTATAAAAACGTGTTTTGGGTTAACATTTTCAGAGTCAACCGCTCGTGACATCATAGACGGGCGGCATAGCTGACTTCCGGTTGCCATTTTGTTAGCAAGCTAAGGATACTGATAGGATGTTTTGTGATTAAAAATACACAAAGAATACAGTTAGACTCACGTATTGTATTAATAACACGACAAGACGCGCACCATATTTTAAGATGACAGGAAAATGTAAGCAAATTTAGGCAAATTTTTGGCGTATATTTTTAACATTAACTCAAAGACATGCTAACTGGGGAGAACGCTGACCGAGGTTCCGGTGTTTGTTTGTTTTGCACACATCAACAGCGCCTCTGCTGGTTGGAGCCAAGCAGTGCACTCCATTTTGCCACAATTGCCTCAAGACACCATCAGTTCAACAAAATCAACCACATTTTTAACCAGCTCTAGAATTAATAGATTATTTTCCATCCCTATGAATAACAAAAATACGGAAAATGATGATGTGCTGGACGCTAACAATATTATACACTTGATCCTGGTGGTTTTTATAGCCAAATTTAGAGTAGGTGTTAAATTAACTGAGTATTATTGAGAATTACCGACATGAGGCAAACAATTAATGGCTTAATTACACCACAGCTTAGAAAATGTTTTGCATAAGTATGTGTTATGAGAGCTAATTCAAGTAGCTTCTTGTATTTTTTTCTTGCCCTCATTGCCTCCACATTTTTGCAGTGGCAGCCAGCCAAACTGGAAATATTGTTCTTGTATGTGCTTGTTTATACTTGGGTTATTATAGACAGAGTTGAATTCAGTCCGATGTCTTCAGCCGTGCACACTTTTGTAACTCCGGTCAATGTTTTAATTGTAACTTTCAATGTTGTAGCCAAAAGTCCTAGGCAATGTGTTACTTTGCGGAGGACTCGTGAACAACTGACTCACGATGAGTCATACGCTTCATATGGTTTATTTAGTAAGATTTTTGTCTTTAAAAAGCAACCCCGTGTGTTTCATTTCTTGGGGTCAGCAGAGAGTGGACGGTACACTCTGTTCTCACTCACCACTAAACATTTTGAGGCCCTGTGGAGAGACGTGACGGAGTGAGGCAGACGTGCTGACAGCAATTCAGGAAATTGCAAGCGTCAAGGATGACCTCTCCGAGTCAACATTAATATTCATGATTACATAGTGTCCTCGAAGGGAGGAAATGAACGAGCGTATCAAAGGTGCAATCTCTTTAAAGAGTGTACTACGCACGTTCGCACAGCGCAAATCTGATCTTTATCTCCATCATGGTCATTACATGAGCGCAAATGCAACATCAAAAAAATGTTAGAATTGATCTGTTTAGAATATTATACCAAGTTGTTTAGTTGGATTGACAATGACATAGTGAAAGTCATCAGAAACATAAATAGAAGGTGGAACAGTTCAAAACTTGTTTAAAATGGGAGTAACATGGGAGACACAGTTCACAACATATAACCAATAGTAGCAATTTTCTATGCTACTATGACTATGACTTATAACATGCACTCAGCAAAAATATAAACACATCACGCATTGTGTTCTGGGGGGTTCCGCAATCCAGTCAGTATCTGGTGTGACCACCATTTGCCTCAAATACCGTATACTTGCGTATAGTATCATGACTATAATATCCTACTTGAGAGGAGTTTATTTCAGCCTCACATAAAATCAACAAGATTCAAGATTCAAGAGTTTTATTGTCATATGCATAGTAAAACAGGCAGTTATACTATACAATAGTGATAATGTAGCTGTAGTCAGTTATTACTGTATGTGTGATGTTAAGAGTGAAGCCGTGAGCACGTCAGGATGACCCCCGTACTGTTAAACTGCACACTTTGGACTGGCCTTTTATTGTGGCCAACCCAAGGCACACCTGTGCAATAATCATGCTGTCTAATCAGCATTTTGATATGCCACACCTGTGAGGTGGATGAATTATGAAGGCACCTTGACACAGATTTAGGCAGTATTTGAGATAGATAGGCCTTTTGTGTACGTAGAAAACGTTTTTTTTCCATCCTCCCATGAAAGTGTTGTATATCTCATGAAAAATGGAGCAAAAACAAAAGTGTATAGCTGGAGGTTTTTTTTAAAGAGCGAGGCTGGGCTGTCCTACCCTAGGAGGCACCAGAAGACCTCAGGGGAGTCGCAGCAGCTTGAGAACATAAAGCTGAAGCATATTTTTCAATCAATGTCAAAGGCAAAATGCATAGATTTTTAGTTCTTAGGGTGAGAGAGTGAACTAAGGTCTCAGGTGACCCACATAAAATATACAAAAAAACAACAACAATTATTTTCGAGGAGTACGTTTAGCCCCAACTGTATTATGTTCTCTGAGGGGAAGCTCATTGTGCCACTTTTTGCAAACCCCTGATGTAGATTACATGTGAAAAGGATGTCATCCTTAGTAGGCCTCTCATTGATTTACAAAATGTTAACTCCAGGCTGTTGTTGCAATCCATTACAGGACAATTTTACTTTTGGGATCAAATATTGTGGTAAAATCAACATATTGCCAGCTGGGCAAAATCACACACAGCTCTGCTGCCGCGTTATGACACATCCCAGGTTCCTTGCCCAATAAAACCCTCTTGTATTTGCCTTTATTGGTGTGCAACACGACTTGTACACAAAGAGTCACAAAGTGACGGCGTTGCCAAAAATTGTGTAATTACGACACCAGCGCTTGTTACGTGACGCACGTGTCTTAAGATGGACACCTGTGACAAATTCATTGTGTAACACATCCTGTTTTAGGGTGGACCATAAAAGTGGATGCACAAAACTTCACAATCCGTTCAGATGGCTGTGGGGCCTTTTCATTTGTTTGGGTAAATCTCTACCCCGTAGAGCAGGGGTATCCAAAGTGCGGCACTGGGGGCCATTTACGGCCCGTGGCTGTTTTTTTTTATTTATTTTTAATTGGCGCCCAGCACATTTCAACAATGTAATCTAACAAGAAAACTAAAAAAACAACAAGAGAAAACATTTAAAAATCAGTAGTGATTTGACAGGAATAGAGTCAAAATAATAAGAGACAAAAGTTGTAATCTAAAAAGAAAAAGTTGCAATTTTACAAGAATAACTTTGTAATATTACGAGGTAAAATAACGCCATTTTAGTTCGGTTTTTTTAAAGTCGTAATTTTATGACAAGCAAACAAAACAACAAATAAAGATGTAATTTTTGGAAATTTAGATTGCGAAAATGTTATAAAGTTATGAGAATAAAGTCAAAATATTATGGGAATAAAGTAAAAATTCCGGGAAGAGAATTTACAAGAAGAAAGTTGAAATAGTTGGAGGGGGAAAAAACAATAGCAGAAATGGGGAATTTTAGGAGAATAAAGTAAAAAAAATTAAGAGAAAAAAGTTGTATTCTAACAAGAAGTTACAATTTTACTAGAATAAATTCATAATATTATGAAGAAAAATAATGTAGTTTTAGTAGCGTAGAGTTTAAATATTAAAGAAAAATATGTTATTTTTTAAAAGTTGTAATATTACGATAAACCAAACAAAGTAAAGTTGTCATTGTTGGAAAAATAGGTTGGAGAAGAAGTTATAATATGGGAGACGTCATATTATGAAAAGAAAATTGACAAAGATTATTTAAGAAGAATGTTGAAATATTTAGAAAATGGAAAAAAAACAACAACAAAAATGTGAAACAAAGAGCAAAGATTGACATTGGTGCCAATAATACCCTTTTTGAAGTACAGTACTTGGGCGCCCCTGCTGTAGAAGAATAATGACCAAACTTTATCACCAAGCATATCAGTTTGGTTTGTGAGAGTGCAGTTAGGATATGGTAACCCTGATGAGGTTTGCGTTTCAGCTGAGGGGTGTGTGTGATGGCTGCATCAGTTCTGTTAATATTTTGCAATACCGTCAAACGATATCAAGTGTGGAATTCAAAAACTGGCTCAGCAACAGCTCCGAATCTTCCTTTCCGTCATCTGCTGAAAAGTGGGATATTTTAGTACACTTTACAATTGAAATCCATCATAATTTGTATCGAGGTCATCTGAGATGTGTTGCTAGGCGGAACTCATGCAAAAGTTAAGCAAAAACAATAATGAAAAAATAAAAAATGACCATTTTTTTCTTCGCTTATCATGACTGGCACACCTGTGAAAGGGTGTAGACACACTTAAAATGTAGAAAAACACCTAAAAATACTGACTTGCAGGTAAGAAAACCTCCCTTGCCCTTCTACATCCATGCTTAATATACTTTGTTTATGAGGAGCTTATTAACTGTCACAAATTGTCAGAAGTGTTTTCCTCCTCCTCGGTGACGCCACCCAGTCTTCTCTATGCGGTGTGACCCAAGGGCAGGAAATTTTTGAGTGGAAGTGGCCGAGCAAAAAGGCTGGATGGACCAAAGCTTGGACCCTGCTGGCAAAGAAGAAAAAAAACAAAGTGAAGTAGCAGGGTTCGGGCTGGACAGGAAGCCCTCCCTACCGCTTCCTCCCCCACCCATCATTGCCTCAGCCGTGATGATTTCACTGGCAGCTCTCTGTGGAAGAAATGTCAACAGATGTGACCGTTTTAGCAGGAGATGAGGAAGGAGTGCGCGAGGTTCTGTGCCGTCAGTGGTGCAGTTTAGGTCAAAAAATGTATCACTGCCCAAAAAGGACATGTGCGTGAGCTCATTCACCTAAATAGTTATGCTGTTGAGTCGCACATTTTCCCTCCTCTTCGCTCCTCAAATAGGTTTAAATAACATTACTTCAGAAGAGCTGAATGTGTCATTTGGTAATGACTCTCCCTCGCTTCTGATTCACCTCTCGATGACGACTTGTTGCAAAAGTTAGAATTTTTGTCTATCTATGTGCGTTTGGACAAGATACATAATGTACTGCTTAATCCAACACCAGATTGATATCTTTTTACATTCTCAACGACAGGTACATTTGCATTTACAAACAAACATATCAACATTTCAGGACGGCTACAATGGCAGTCAGTGTTCATAAAACTAAACAAAATGGTGGAACGGTGTATTTTTATTGAAATCTGTACGTTAGCAGTACACCTCCTGGTATGCGGAGGATGACGGCACCAGAATACCTTAATTCTCAGGCAGGGGGAACGGGAACTCAAATTATCACAAAAATAAATCGGTTTGTCTAACAAAAGTGAAAAGATTGTGAAACATTGCAAAATAAAAAATTGGATTAGTCCAAAGTATGATCTTATCATGATTTGGCCTTGTGTTTTCTTGGGTAAATGTTGTGTGTCAGGGACCTTTATTAAGGTCAGGTCAGAAATACATTGCAAACATTAGGCCTGTGTGTGTGTGTGTGTGTGTGTGTGTGTGTGTGTATGTGTGTGTGTGTGTGTGTGTGTGTGTGTGTGTGTGTGTGTGTGTGTGTGTGTGTTGCAGCCGTCTGCCCGGGCCTGCATAACTAATGGCTGTGTTCCAGAGCTAACATTCCAGCACTCCTCTGTAATATCGCACAGCCTGACGGGTACAAAGTGTGCTTCCCTTCTCTGCACGTAGTGTTTACCTTTTGAATCTTTTGTTTCTCACGTCTCTTTCCACCTTCTTCCTTTCTCTCCTCAGATTCGACATCTACAGGAAAGTACCAAAAGATCTCACCCAGCCCACATACACAGGAGCTTTCAGTGAGTGAAAACCACAAAGTTTGTTTTGTTTTTGTTTTTTTGGTCACAACATTTGTCCACTGAAGAGGCGTAAGCATATGGTTTTCTTTTTCTAAAATTGTGAAATATGGCTTTTGATACTTTTTAATGCATGTTTACTGCACCTGTTTCCTCCTATCCTACAAGTGAACGCTTTCAAACACAGCTTGTGATATAACGGCACAGCAACACAGTATGAAATTAAAATATGTCTTTACAACTCATTCAGAGGCTGTACATCGCAATAAAAGTGACTGTTATGTCTCTCTTTAATTGCCATTGTTCGCTCCCAACAAAGATCGCCAAGAATTGTTGTTGCTCACTGAGTTTACTGCGAAAACGTGGCCCCGAGTGTTTCAGCAGAAAATTGCACATCATGCACTAACCCCGACAAAGAGCTATAAAAGGATCCAGATGGTGTCAGTTTGGCTTTCCTTAGGGCCTATGTAACCTCTTCTGAAATGGTTCTATTATTATTTATATGGCCAAGAATATCTTGTGATGTATACTGTACTGTTATTGGGAGAGGCTGCAATGTACAGCTGTCACTTGCCACATCACGGTTTGAATTTAGCGGCTTCACTCTGTCAGTTTTTCAAACATGCATTAATTAATAAATCGTTCTGTTTGTGCTTGAATATGGCAATTAGTAGTAAAAAAAACTTTTAAAGCAAATTGTATGTATTTTTTTGCCTAAATTAAGCATTTTCAGGCATAAAAATGGCCAAATGAAGTAAAACAAAAAAAATAAGCCATTAAGAAGACGTACTGTATTCAAATTGTGAATGTAGTATTCTACAGTACATTGGTCACTATGTGTCAGTAATTGTTCGTTGAAACAAACACCACACTTGATGCTGGCTTCATCAGGCTGTGACCTTCAACTCTCACTGGATCGCTTCGCAGCCAAGTGTCAAAAGTTCTCCCCCGGAGTGCCATCTCCAGGTCGGGGATCAGATCCCTCCTCAAGTGGAGGAGTTTAAGTACCTGTGAGTCTTGTTCATGAGTGAGGGAAGGGTGGAATGCGAGATCTTCATACGAATTGGTGCAGCGTCCGCAGTGATGTGGACTCTGCATCGGCCCGTTGTGGTGAATAGGGAGCTGAGGCAAAAGGCAAAGCTCTCAATTTACCCTCACCTACGGTCATGAGCCTTGGGTAGTGACCGAAAGGACAAGATCGCTGGTGGCTGGACTCTCCCTTAGAGATAAGATGAGAAGCACTGTCATCCGGGAGAAACTCAGAGTAGAACCGCTGCTCCTCCGCATTGAGAGGATCTAGATGAGGTGGCTCGGGCAGCTGATCAGGATGCCTCCAGGGCATGTCCGACTGGTAGGAGGTCTTGGGGAAGACGCAGGACACATTGGGAAGAAAACGTCTCTCAACTGGCCTGGGAAGGCCTCGGGATTTGCCAGGAGGAGCTAGACAAACTGGCCGGGGAGAGGGAAGTCTGGGCATACCTGCTTAGGCTGCTGCCCCCAGGACCTGACCTCAGATAAGTGATAGAAGATGGATGGATGGATGGATACTCGCATCAATACAATATTATATGAAAGTAGAAGAATCCAAATAAAAATATGCACAAATGAAGGACAACCCTGTCAACAAACCACTGTAGGTTCAAAATTCCTTTATTATCACTCATCGTCCTTATGTCTCTGGCAAAAGGCACAAGTAAAGCAATGGTTTGTTTCGGGTTTGACTTTGGCTATGTCGACAATTGCTGATATTGGTGTGAATCAGGTTGAGGGGCCTTGAAAATAAGCGGGTTCCACTGTAGTAACAACGTGAAAGAAGATTAAATATGGTTTAATTGAAATGGATAAAGAATTGAACAAAGTGATAGTATTAACGTAGCTGACAGCTGTGATTCAAGTGCCTTCTGGCTGAGTCAGTGTGCACGGCGTTGTACCTGTTGACAATAATGACAACAATGTTAATGATGGCCGTGGGCATCATCTCCCACATTCCGTGTTTGTCACCAATAAGTCATCATGTAATCATGGCCCTTTTTTTGTTGTATTTTCACCACTTCAGAAGATCCCATGACACATCTTGGGCTCCTCTCAGTCATTTTCTCATATCGGTCACATGATGAAAGCGCAGAGAAGAACAAAAGGCTAGTCATATGCACACCTGATGACATCATGTTTAAGTGGTCCTGATTACAAATACCTTCCTGGATGACGGGGGAACGAGGCTGCTAAAGATGTACACTTCCCACCCAAGAGGAAAAGGATGCAAGTAGTTCCTGTGCCGAGTCACCACCCTTCCTGTCGCCATCTACTGTCTGGTCATAAAGGGCAATGGGTTGTTGTGGCTATCTGGACGGCTTGCTTAGAGGCAACCAGAAAGACCCCTGCTCCTGACAAAAGGCCAAATATTTGACCCCTGCCACGCTTGTTGGTCTGTTTTAGCGCCACATTCCTTTGGGGAATGGTGTTTTGTTCTAACAATACCTCTGTTTTGAACCACAGTGGCTTCCGGAGCCACCTCCCCTTAGCTGTGGACACAGTGTCATGTGTAATATTTGTTAGTCCTGCCTGAGCTGAAAGAAACTCTCATTGTTCTGTGCTCAAAATGGGCCTCGGGCAGAGCAGAGTCAAACGGTGCGCCTGTTTACAGAACAGCATACAGCATGCCTGCTAAAGTATTTACTTTTCAAGCTTGTTTGAGTCCGTGTGAGAACACTGAGAGAAAAATGACTTCATGTTATATCACTTTGCTTGTCAGTGTTTCCAAGTACTTTCCCCCCCAGTAAGAATAACTTTCAAGTGCTCTGTGCGTACGACTCTTCAGTTCAACCTGAATTACTTGCTTGTGTGTCATTGTGACATTGTTTTTTGTCAGTTAAACATTACCCAAAGCAGATCCTCTAGCAGCCACAAGTTTGGCTGTGACGCCCTGCCAACCGCAGGGTCATGTGACTGTGATCCTTGGAGACGGTTGCTATGTAAACACGCCTCACCTGCTGAGTGAAAGCTTTCTGGCCGAGGCTTCTCACCATAGCGGTCAGACTGCAGTTGTGCAGGCACATCAGCTCCTTCCCTATTTATTGTGGTACACACATTACAACATTTTATACAAGCACTTAGATGATTAGTTTCACTTCTGAAATTAAACTGCCAGACTGCTTCTCCTATTGAGCGTCCCCACACAGAGGCTGATGCTCTTTAATAATTTTATTCTGACCTGAACACATCAACAGCAGTGCAATTCAAATACTATATATGTAACGCCAACTCACAAACCTCCACACAGTCCTCCTCGGGATGACGCTTCCACATTGTCACTAGACGACCCGAGATGCATTCACTGACACTCTGAAAATCACAAGAACTTCTTTATTATACACATATGTGTGGTCTAAATAAACAGAAAGGCAAAGAAAACCAATAGGTGGATATTCTTGTCACTCACCAGCGTAACTCTTACTGCGAAACAGTACAATGCTTGGAAATCCCAGAAAATACATCTACACACAAAACATGTGAATTCAACTTAAATTACGTGGTGTCTTTGAATGCAACCTTTCATGGCTCATAATAGCTCACTTGTGTGATTCAAATGTTCTGTACTATTAAAGAGACTAGTGTTAAGCAAATAGATTTTCAGACGTGTGGTATCTTTTATTTTTATTTTATTATTTTTTTTATTCATGACAATAAAACTCTTGAATCTTGAATCTTTAGCTCGATTGAAATCCTTGCCCTGCGATTGGCTGGCGACCAGTCCAGGGTGTACCCCGCTTCTCACCTGAAGCCAGCTGGGATAGGTTCCAGCATTCCCCCGCAATCCTAATGAGAATAAGGGACATAGAAAATGGATGGACGGATAAACGTGTGCTGTCATTTGTGTTTCTGTTCATAAAATTGAGTAGAAATTGGCATATTTCACACATAGTTGCAAAACTGTGATTAATCTGATTAAAATGTATAAACATTTGGCAGTCCTAGAAAAAAGAAGTTGTCACAGATGCGCCTTATGTACACTACATTTGCAACTAAAATTTACACGAAAACCAAAACCTGCAAAAACCCATAGGAAATAATGCAAATCCAATTAATCCATTCCAGACACCCAAAAATATTAACAAAAAATACATTTTTATAAAGCATCATTGTAATTTTGCATGCAGAAAACAATGCAATGACAAATGGGTGGAACTTATAGTTGATGCGGACTCCCGTACATCCGGGCAAGATGGAATTCTATAGCGTTTCTCACCTGCTTTATCAAAGTGCTGGCACTTGCAACTTTCTTTGACCCCACGGTGGGTTATTTAGCAGTCACACTCAATAAAAATGGACGGACAGTGAGTCAGCAACGCATAGGGTGCCTTGTTTGGGCACTCGATTTCACAGAATGATGCAGTACAGGCCAAACAGAGTAGTTTGTTACATGCAATACTGTACGAAAACCAAGGCAATGTTTTGGTAAAAATTGTTGACGAAAACTGAGGCGTACAATTATCGAGGTTTGACTGTATCTCTTATTTAATGGTTCTCTATTATGCAAAATGTACTTAATTAATGTTATAACAGTGAGGTATGTCCTTTGAGCTTGTTTATGAGCAAGCATGTAAAAAAAAAAAGTGTAAAAATACTTTTAATTTTGAAATGCCATATTTGCTCAAATAGTGCCCTTTACTGTACTATAGAAGCTCTGTCTCAATTAGACACAACAATTGAGCCAAGGGTGGTTACTTTGTCTCCAGAAGCTTAAATATGCAGGACACAATGAGTTCACCTCCCTCATGGTGTCCCGCTGTGATGGCATTTAATGTGTAATTAGTGGAGGAGGGTGTCCAAAAACCAGCGATACAGCAAGCTTAGCACCACCATTAGAGCTGCTATTCAGAGAAACTTATTTACAGCCTCAGCGATTTCATGTCAGTCCCGCATGTCGCACGTCCAACCTCGCCTCCTTCATTTGGTTTGCATCATCCTTTGAAAATAGTCACATAATATGTGAGAAATGCCAAATGTGATGTTCGTGTCTGCCTTTCTGTGTGTTTGAAGCAAGGTACTCATTCACACTCTGCTCTCCTTTGCCCCCCAGTTTCCATCCTCTGCTGCGTCTTCATACTTTTCCTCTTCCTCTCAGAGTTGACGGGATTCATAGCTACTGAAATGTAGGTAACACACTTTGCTAAATACGAGTATATGTTGAAACATCCTGGATGGCAGCAGCATGCACTGCCCACTTTGTTGCTACACTCGTACGAAACCTGCAGTCTGGAATACCCAGCACCCGAACGTCATCAGAAATGTCACTGCCTCCATTTTGACGCTTGTCAGAGCCAGTGACTGGAGTCTCTTTTGTCACAGGAAATTGTCTTTGTATGTGCATCAGCCTCCAGGCAATCTGTAATAAAGCAAGGCATGAAGTGAGGTGTGACGGCACGGAAATTACGCTGGCACAGATACACAAATCCTCCAATATATTCCCAATGATTATCAATGTATATTTAGATACTGCGTTATTTATTTTACTGTACTGACGGAGACAAGCCTCACTGGCCAATGAAACATATCCCCCAATTTTTTTTGTAAAATTTTGATCTTTTGCAGTTTCTGCAGAATTCAAAAAAAAAAAAAAAAAAAGAGAGATACAGTGGATCAGAATCTGATTTTTTCACTTTCCAAATCAGTGTTTCCCACAGATGATAATAATAGAAAGTAATGGAATCAACTGTGCAGACAGTAAAACAGAATTTTGTCACAGATTCACCTCACAAATCTCACTTTTTAATAGTCACACAAGTGTAAAAATTTGTTTGCCTCCCCGCTATTAATAGTGAAACGTAATCAAAATGCAACTGTCCTCCTTAACGTTGATAACCTGAATGTGAGGTTGGGCCATCTTTTGGAACACGAAAGAAAAAGCAAAACAAGTTGCTGAAATCTCAAGTGACCTCATGTACATATGGCAGCGGTTTAAAGTCCAAGGTTCTGGGCAGGTTTAGAGGCACATTCCTGAAGGTTTTGGTGGAATTCCGAATTGTCCTATACTGTATGCCCAAACTCAGGGACGTCTCGCTGAGCGTGTGTTTCATCGGACAGTAATGCTAGAGCACCAGGATCCCAAGCAAATAATGTGCTGAAGTTATGTTATTGTATTATTGAACTGTAACCAACTTTGTTCTTGCATTCGCAGTGTAAATGAACTGTATGTGGATGATCCAGATAAAGACAGTGGTGGGAAGATAGAAGTGAGTTTAAACATCAGTTTGCCAAACTTACACTGTGATTGTGAGTATATACACAATATATACACATATACTCTTTCTCCGCCTTTCACTTGTATGTTGTCTGTTTTACACTGTCTGTAGCGTCATTTGCCATGCCCTTTCATTTACACGTCGTAGATAAAGTGTCATCGTGATTTGCTCACACGGCCTGTGTTTTGGCATGCTCCCACTTAGTGCCACACATATCTTAACGTCTGGCCCTGTTTCATCTGCCTTTGGCATCAAGTGGCCTCGGTTGGCAGTGTCGGGCAGTTTTATTTTCTCTCCTCATGACTCCCCTCAGAAACTATGACCCCCTACAACAAGTCAAACAAGCAACCAGAAGACTCAAGCATTCATTCGTAATAAGAGCCCACAGATTTACTCAATGCTAACAAAAAACAGTGACTCTAATGAATGACAGTGTGAAAAATTGGGTCCAGATTTCTGTGGAAGACACTTTGGCATACAGAAAAACAGCTGCTGGCCTTGTGTTATGACAAGATCACTCGTAACTTGCCAAACAAAAGCCAGACTAAAATCCTAACTATGATGTCCACAGTGCTTTTTGCAAGACACACGCTGGCCTTTCTACCTGAAATGTAAAATGTGATATTTTCCAGGCTTATGGAGAATAATGTCATCGCATATCCTGTATCTGCTGTTCCAGAATTAGACATCACCTTCCTCCGCTGACCTTTAGCATGTTACCAGGCCTTGATGCATGACTTTGTTGGAAAAGCAGAACCCGCCTCTTAATAACCTCATTGTCATCGTCTTCTCCCCCACCCCAGACTCACATCTTGGTACGCTTAATCTCTTAAAAAGGAGAAACACACCTTCATATCGCGGTGCTGTATTTTGGGATTGTAGATGTAGATGTAGATTGTAGATGTTTTATGCAGAACAGCTTTATTTTCAGGGGATCAAAAGTGTTTGGACTAAATGACAGCAGCGTAGCCGAATGTATTGCGATCGCTCCTCGACAGCTACGTTTGATAGCCACTACATTTCATAATACAAAGCAATAGTAAGACTCCACAAATTCTGCATAATTGTTGAAGTTTCTTCCTTTCGCCCGGCCTTCACTGCAGCTTCCTTTTATTTTTCCGCTTGTTTGTGAGTCGTGCTGTCCTTACTTTCTTTTTTCTTCAAGAAGTGAAAGCATGCGCTATTGGCCTGAGACCAGGCCACTGTGCAGAAATACTTCTAAATCAAAGTGTACATGCATCATTTCCTCAAAAACGGGTTCCCATTTGATATGAGTCGATTCTCTGCTGTTAATTTCTTGATATAATCCACTTAAACAATACAATACAGTATATACACATCATTGTATCTTTAATGTTCTTTAGATTATGCTTCTATCAGCTGATGTGAAAAGAAAAGAACCTAAACAGGACACCGCACACTGTCTTCCAGTGGTGGGGTTGGATATCCAAGATGAGATGGGCCGCCATGAGGTCGGCCACATTGACAACTCAATGAAAGTTCCTCTCAGCCAAGGAGCCGGTTGCCGCTTTGAAGGAGAGTTCACAATCAACAAAGTAAGTGTCACACATACACTTGTTGCTTCCGGTGTCCGGACCCCGTGAAGCCCAGCGTGTCGTCCAACTAACTGGCTCATGCGTCAGTCTCTCCGCAAAGACACGCAATCATTAACCCAGCAGTTGTACGTTTAACACGTTCACCCATGTAATAATTGAAAATGTGTCAAGTGGGACGGTTTGTTGTCCTGAGGGTGAAAAAAGCTTAATTTTCCGAACCCCAAGGTGTTACTTGTTAACTACAGTCTCCTGCCAGAGCATTAGGTCCGAAACACAGCTAGATAGCTACATATCTACTGGAGAACAGCGCAGCATAAAGCGAAAGCTCACGTTGTGTTGCGTGGGGAAAGCCTGCCCCTACCAGGTGTGACAGTACTGTATAATACCCAGTTCGATTATTGCCCCAGGCAAAGGAGTGGTCTGCAGAAGAAATGGTCCTTCAATTATTCTTAAACTTACCTACTGGGTGCTGAATCAGAGCAACTGGACTCGCTTCATTTTTAACTTCTTGTTTCACTTCTCATCCAGGTTATGTGCAAATGCTATGATTCAACTCTCCTGATGTTACATTTACTGAACACCTTTACACACACTTTTATTGTAGCTGAACTGATCACAAAACTTGTTTTGTCCTGGCACAACGTGTTATTTTTCACTACCACAAATTCAAACTGCACTTTAATGTCTTTGCATTAAAGGGACTGTTTGCAACTGGCTCAAAATGACACCGTCGCCGCTTAGCAAAGACTCCTGCATGTGTGTGTGTGTTACCTGGGGCTCAGCTTACGTGCTCGGCGCAGGACGAGGACGGGATATTATGCTAGCAAAACATTCAAAAGTCATCGAGGCAGCCCCTTAACCGTTGCAAACGGTCATTTTAAATTTAAAATTATTATTATAACATATTAGATAAATGAGAAGTTTTCATTAAAACGTTTCTGCAATTTGGGATCACCATTTGTCATTGAAGGGTGATGGTGGGTCCCACAGCCAAACCAGTTGAGAACCAATGCTCTAAAATATGCTAGAAGTTACTAGGCAGTTCATTTTTGATTCGAGCATGAACCAGTAGTGTATTCAACTTTTGACAGTTTAAAAAAATATTTTAGCTCATTTTGAATTTGGAGTTTTTATTAGCTGTACACTATAATCATCAAAGTTATCGAGAAATGCATTCTTGAAATATTTCACTCTGTGTGTAGTGAATCTATAGAATGTGAGTTTCACTTGTTGAATTTCAAAAATATTCAAATTCATTGAGATGTGTCTGTGACAGTACCGCAGCTCCTTAAAGCCTTGTGTCATTGTTTGTGTCACGTCCAGCTGAAAGATACTCATTTAAACTGACAAAAGTGCGATTTTAATTAAAAATCCTGCCGGGGTATGAATCATTGTGGGCTCGTCAGAATGGTACAAAATGGTACAAAAACTATAGCTTCGTCAGAATGGTACAAAAATATTAAAAACAGCGTATTGTTAAATCAGTACATCTCTGATAGCCTCAATCAAAACTGTGCATTATCACGGAGGTAAGGGCAGCTTTACAGTACAGCTTTTAATTTGACTATGCGAGACTACCTAATGTTGTGGCTACCAAGTTTATACGTATTGCAGATGTTTGTGGTTTAACTGACGCATACTCTCCTCCACTCTATTTATAATATTTGTCTGTGCATGTGTGATCAGGTGCCAGGAAACTTCCACGTGTCCACACACAGCGCCACAGCCCAGCCCCAAAATCCTGACATGACCCACATTATCCACAAGCTGGCCTTTGGGGAAAAGCTTCAGGTTGAGATGGACACACAAACACAGACACACCATCTAAGGTTTCATTATGCTATAGCGTCACGGCTCATCCGCAGAAATGGGACAAACGGTTGTAATTTTATGAGAATAATGTCAAAATACTAAGAGAAAAAAGTTATATTCTAGCGTGGAAAATAGTAAAAGAATAAAGTTGTACTATTATGAGGAAAAATAATGTCATTTTGGTAGCATAGAGTTGAAATATTAAAGAAAACATGTTTTTTTAAGTCATTATATTCTGACAAAACAAAATAAACAAAATTAAGTTGGGGTAAAAGTTATAAATTATCAGAATAAAGTCATAATTCTTTTACAAAGATTATTTAAGAAGAAGGTTGAAGTATTTTTGAACATTTAAAAAAAATCAACAGCAAAAATAGGAAAAGAGGAGCAAAGATCGAAGTTCATAATAATAATACGCTTTTTCAGCTATATCACAAAGCTGAGATGGAGGTTATTTATTCTTGAAATCAATGCTGTATAACTTCTTAGCATATCAAGGTGGCCCATGCATCCTTTCATTTTTCAGTATGTGACCCTCGGTGGAAAAAGTTTGGATACCCATGTTTTAGAGTCAAAAAACAACTCATACCTTCCTTTGTCTGTCACGCAGGTGCAAAAAGTCCAAGGCGCCTTCAATGCTTTAGGCGGAGCTGACAGGCTGTCCTCTAATCGTACGTAATTACACACTACTTCATCATGATTACAGTGTGTGATGTGATGGAAAGCTGGCTGATTGAATCCAAACCTGATGCAAACGTATGCAAACCGATGGCATTTCAGAAAGTTACCAGCGGGCGCTGTGGTCCCTGCAATGTGATAAGACAGCAACATAGTTTTGTTAGATTTGTAATTATATCACTTTGTCCGAATACTTTTGAGCTCCTGAAAATTGAGGTGATGTAATAATAATAATAATATTAATCAGTAATTAGGATAGCTAACTTTTTGAAAACTCAAATGTCACCTTACAAAGCAAGTCAAACATTTTCTTTTAATAAAGTTAAATTCATTCAAATTAACAGTGAATAAAAATAAATAATTAAAAAAAGGCTATAACTTGTGAATTTCCCTTGCAGCGCTCGCCTCACATGACTACATCCTGAAGATTGTTCCAACAGTTTACGAAGATCTGTCGGGCAAACAGAGGTTCTCCTACCAGTACACGGTGGCAAACAAGGTGCTGTAATCCTTCCCCTCTTCCTGTTGGCGTACCATTGAAAGCCACACACCCCTGTAAAAAAAAATCTAGGGTTTTCATGTGATAAAACGAAAACACAGTACAGTGTATTGTTTCAGTACTTTTTTGGAAGACAAATATTCAGCTGTAGATTCAATTGATAATATAAAGCCCTTTATCCAGATTGTTGCCAAAACATAATAGATTTTTCCATTCCGTATTGTGCATGTGCACAATGTATTAGCATAGCATTGGCAGGTCAAATTCTTCTTCTGCTATCTAGCAGATGTTTAGTCCCAAATGTCCCAAAAAAACACATCCAGTCTTAGTGGAAAAAAACTTCATATTTTAACACGGCCGTGTTCACCTTCTATCAGAGATGTGGACTCAAGTCACGCGACTTGGACTCGAGTCATAATTTTGATGACTTTGGCCTCCACAGTATCATCAGACTTGCAACTCGACTTGGACTTTGACGTGACTCGATTCAGACTTTAGTCTGATGACTTGAAAACACTTGTTTGTGGAGTAAAATGTGTCCCCATTCTAAGTGTTCAGCTAAGATGTCATTTCCAGCAAGACTACCAAATTTTCCCACAGAATCTGCCTCATTGAATGCATTTTTTAGCACACAGTCAGGTGTAACAACAAATAATTAGGGTGTGGCTTACATATTTGGGAGCGCCAGACGGCTGGAGAGTGGTAGAACATTATTGGCATGCACATGCGTGCACAGGTATGATGACTATATCTTGAACGTCTTCAGAAGTTCATTTGTTGTTGTACTGGTTTGCACTGACTAAATCCTGAATGCTATGTCAGCACTCGGGGTGTCACGAGACACACGAGATTGAGTCTGCGCGAATGAGATTTTAACGTTTACTTTTAAGAAAAGCACAATCAAAAAAATATTTTAAAAATATGACAATATATTGGAATTTACTAATTTAATTTGTACTACGTTACACTCTGCACTTTGTGTGTATGCTACTAGCCCCGTCTCCACCCACCAAGACAAAGAGCATGTATAACGGACAAAATCGCTCACTCCGTTCATGCTGTTGTTCTATGGAACAAACGCGCCACAGTACTGAAACCAATGCACAGAGTGAACTCTCTTCCTGCCCGTTTGAACGCAAGAGACAAGGAAAACAGACACGCATGCACATGGCAATGTATTGAAGCTGACAAAATTAGTTCATTTTCATTTATTGTATGATTAATTAATTTGCTTATCAAGGTCCCAGGCCTAGTGCCCACAAGACGTTTTTTTTCTGAACAAGACACCTTGTCCCGTTTTAATCTCGCGAGATCTTGTGACACCCCCAGACAGCACTGGCAGTGATTAACACCGGGATGTGGCAACATGCTCCCGAGGAGAATTGAATTTGCATTCGTAAATTACGAGGTCATGGTATTTTATTTGGTGAACGGTTAACAGTGCGTATGACTTGTAAGGACTCGAAAATGTCAAGACTATGACTTCGAACTTGACTCGACCTGTCTTGCATTGATTTGAGACCTGACTTGGAGTTGCATGTCTTTACTTCAGACTTGACTTGAGACTTAGTTGAGACTTGCAAACTGACTTTCTCCCACCTCTGCCTTCTACAGCCATGGAAAAAATGTTTAGACCACCCTTGTTTCTTCAGTTTATTGATCCATTTTAATGCCTGCTACAACTAAAGGTACATTTGTTTGGACAAATATAACAATGACAACAAAAATAGCTCATAAGAGTTTAATTTAAGAGCTGATATCTAGCAACTTCCATGGTTTTGTTGATAATAACCAAAATCACTTAAGTTCTTACATGAATAGCTATAGCATTGTACTGCCAAAAAACGTAACTCTTATGAGCTATTTTTGTTGTCATTGTTGTATTTGTCCAAACAAAGGTACCTTTAGTTGTATCAGGCATTCAAATGAACAAGAAACTGAAGACACAAGGGTGGTCTAATCATTTTTTCCATGACTGTGTGACTGTTGCGTAGATGTGCACACTTTCCTGGTAAATCACTCCTGGTGAGCGGAAACAATGTTAAGAAAAAAAACCTTCGCACACCTCTGATGAGTGCGCCGATGGACACTTTAAGGGTCATCAAGGAGGATGAGGAGGCCATTATACTGTAAATGTGTATTACTGGGTATTTGTTTTCATATGGCATAACCAAAGCACCTCCATCCACTAACTCCATCTGATTTTGGTTAAAATTCCTTCTTAATGAATCAAGTTTGGTGACTTTTTTTTATCAGAAAATGATGCTATTATGACTCATAAATGACACAGTCTCAAGATAAGGATGCAATTATCCGAGCATTCGGGCTAGTTTGACACTCTTGGTTACTATCTGGCTTCCCTCAGCCCACTGAATGTGTAACACGCATGTTTTGACTGTCCCCTCGCAGGAGTATGTTGCTTACAGTCACACGGGCAGGATCATACCGGCCATCTGGTTTCGATACGACCTGAGTCCAATCACAGTAAAATACACAGAGAGGAGGCAGCCCCTTTACCGCTTCATCACCACTGTGAGTCACTCTTCTCTGGCTTTAGTAGCAGGAAACGAATCCAAAAGTCACTTTATTTACGTTGAAAACGCTTAAGTTGTTGCAGGAAACAAATGGCAACCCTCTGGGGGAGTCAGTGGAGGCATTTAGGTGGTAAAAGTATCTATCAATAATAATAATAATAATAATAATAATATAATTGCTTTAATTTACATTTTTACTGTTTACATTGTTTTTGTCTGATTCTGTACTAAAAGTAGTCAAGTTTTTGGTCTTCAAGTTGAACCCCCCCCCCCCCCCCCCCCCCCCCCCCCCCCCCACCACCACCACCACCACCACCACCACCACCCACCCAATTTTATTTTTAGACAAACAGAAAAAAATGGACAATTTGGAGGTACATGCTTTTCATTGAACTTCATCAACATACCTTCTTTTCGACTGTACTTATTGTTGCTGTACACTGACTTTTGTTACGTTATTTTGTGTTTTATTTCAAAATTATACATATTTCGAAAAGGTTAATTGTTTCAAGACCCGACCGCCATAATTTCCGAAGTAGGATTCTATATTAAGAAATGGAATATTTTTGTAGTTATGACATAGAAAACCTGTTTATGATCTTCTAAGTAAGGGTTTTTAACATTGCAGTATTAGAGCCCTGTAGACATGAAGTAACACCCCTATAGTCACCTTCACATTTGTATTACCCACTATAGTAGCTATAGTCAGAGAAAATAAGACATACATATTAGACATAAATAACATAACAGACTCACACGTTAGCAGTTAGTGTGTGTGTGTTTTTACTGGACAGTGTACTTCCTGCAGTGGATTGTCTTATCAATGTATTGTAATGGCAGCTTTAAATGGCTTTGCACTCGTATTACCCAATATAGTAGACATAACAAGGGGAAATAAGCCCATTAAGATGTCAATTAAACTCCTGCTCGTGTGTGTCACAGTAAATGTGTTCCCTAGGGGACCTTAGTGGCAGACGGACAGATGTGTGGAGGACAGGTAGTGACGTCGGAGGTTCAGAGTTGAGTTTTATCTTGTTGAGGGTTATGACCCCAGCAGTGGCCCGTGCTATTATTATGATTATTATGTTATTATTATTATTGTGCCTGTTGTGAGATAATTTAAACCTGCAATAAATGTCTGTTCTGGCCATCACAAACAATTACTGACACCTAGTGGCTAATGTAGAATACTACATTCACAATTATAATGCTTCTTCTGCCTTGTATTTGTATTTTTGTTCATTTAGCCATTTTTATGCTTGAAAATGCTTAATTTAGGCTAACAATAAGTAAAATTTGCTTAAATATGCATTTTTTAAAACTAATAACAGGCCGTGTTCAACCACGAAAAAGCGATCATTTATCAATTGATGTTCCAACCGTGATGTAGCGAGGGACATCTGTATATGTTTTCTTCCAATGATCGTATTCCACAGTATGGAAACACTTGCTTTTCATTGGATAGCAACACTATTTTGTATTCATTTGAATACATTTTGATCTCCACCTGATACTCTATACTATATTTGTATTTTGTCATTTGTGTTCTCCTGCTTACATGATACAAAGTTGCGAGGACTAAATTGCTCCACCCATTTGTGTTGGTTTCACGGTGACTTAAAGGAACTTAAAAGCTGGTGATGACTGTGCTTATGACTCATGACTCGGCATTTGTGAGTCAACTCTTTGCTTGCATTCCTGCTTGTGATTACATGCACTTGACACACATAGGAAGCCAGCTACAAGCATTCAAAAAGTGACAGATTGTATCGCTCTGTGTGTAGATCTGCGCCATCGTGGGTGGGACATTCACGGTGGCGGGCATCATTGACTCCTGCATATTCACCGCCTCCGAGGCCTGGAAGAAGATTCAGATTGGAAAGATGTCCTGAGGACTACTCCAACAACCCTCCTCCCCGGACCCCCATCCCCCCCGTGACTTATTTATAAGTGCAAAGTAGCCTGTTAGCTAAATCCAATCCTGCTTCGGCCAACTTCCTTGTAGAGAAGGTATGGTGGTGACCAGGGAAGGGGTTCCAGCACTGTGTGGATCTCACTATCAGGCTACACGCTTCCATCTCAGTTACTGACACGACCCTCAGGCTCGCTGTGTTCTGTGACGCGTGGTTGCTGACTATCACATGTCTGCTTCCTACGTCGAAGTTTAGAGTGTGTCGGGGGTCAGCCAAGGGAGCAAAGGCGTACTGAAACTGATGCTTTTTATAATGAAGTTGATTTTTTTTTAAAAACACTAGTCGTATTTTTTTTAAGGCAAACACATCTTCACTATATTTTTTTTCGACTGTCTGCCTCAGAAGTTTACAGTAGAGTAAATGTTTTGGTTTTTTTAGACCCGTCCTCCCCCCTTACAGTACATTATATACATTACACTACGCAGATCACCGTGTCCTCTTTAGAACATTTTACCAGAACACTACAGTCATCCCTCGCAATATCGCGTTTTTTCAGAAATGAATTACCGGTAACTCATTCCATCCCAGCCATTTTTCAAAAGACAACCCCTACAGTCCCGCCCATTTTAGACCATTCTCACTGATCTTTCAAGGCGCACAGAATATTGTGTTCTGTGTTCTATATAAACATGAAACCTACCAAAAGAAAGATTAGACGCCTGTCTTTCATCAGGAAAAAAATGAGTTTGTTTGTTTCTACCGTTTTCCGTTCTTTAGTGATCAGCAGTAGAACGTAGGTAAGTTCCAGGAAAATATCAGCTCTTTTGTGACCGCTCAAATATCTAAACAACTACACCAACATAAACAACACAAAAATGGTTGTTTTACATCAATATAAGAATTTATTAACAAATATAACACCATGAACTATTTACAATTTTCACATTTGGAGCTGAACTATGTGTGTGCGCATGCGTGCACGCGTGTGCGCATGTGCATGCGTTAAAATTTCACTACAACCTGCATGCTACACTCCTCCACGCTCTCTCACGTCCTGCTTCCTGCCATGTGTGATTTGTCCTAACATGAGCCCTGCCGAGCTCACATCAAGTGCACTTCTGCCACCTTGTGGCCATTTTTATGGCTTAAAAGTGCTCTGAAGTGTAAATGCATTAGTGGAGAAGTTGTATCATCACCCCTTTTTGTCTCTCGCGCAAAAAAAATGTAAAAGACGTATGAAGACGTTGTTGGGATCGGGCGTTCGGGATTATAAAAAGTACGTCTTTGGTATTGAATGAGCTAATGAATAAATCATCACTGTTTCGTAGTAGATTATGGCCTATTATTTAAAAACCATTTAAAAACATGTTAAAATACAAGTGATATGTAGTATTCTGGTCAATAATGACACAAAACATTGAGACCAGTGATGTGCATAACATAGTGATATTGTTTCCGATCCGATACTGAGTATTTTACTTATTTATTTTAAATCCTGAAATGTATTGAGGTTGCGGGGTGATTCATCATATCCAAGCTAGTATTACAACAACAACAAAAAACAGAGGGCACATTTATATAAAATTTGTGAAAATTGTATTTTAAGAAAAATATTAAGACCATTAAAATAAAGGATTAATTATAAAGAACTACTGAAAACTATTCTCACCTGGCTTCGTTTACGATTGGCCATTGTTTCAACAAAGATTATCTCAAGTATCTAAAGTATCTATATTTTGATTTGAGAAGCGATTTTAGAGCATGAAGAGCTGGTATCGGAAGCATTCACATTTCAGGATCAATCCGCACATCACTAATTGAGTCGTTACCTTACATTGCATTCCCTTAACACTGCATGACGTCAGTCATAGCATGTCTGACATGATAGAGTGGGGAAAAAAGTTATCCTCCCATCTCGTGTGGAAGTGGTACGTTTTTAAGTTTAGAAAAAATATAAATTTGAGGCTAACTGGTTAGCTTGCTAGCTTTGTAGCTCAGTAGCTTGCTAGCTAGCGGCTGCCTAGAGTCTCTGCAGCATAAGAGTTGCAATGTGGTGTAAACAATGAATACTAGGAGTGTAAAGGTGACTATAGGAGTGTTATTTCATGTCTACAGGGCTCAATGTTAAAAAGTGTATTTAGAAAGTCATAAACGGGTCTAACTCCGAAAACATTCCATTTATTCAATATCGCAGAAATTCGTGGGCAGGCCTGGAACCACTTAACCTGTATATACGCGGGACGACTGTACTGTACATCCAACAAAGCCTTTTTAAATTGTTTTAGCCCAGTTTTGTTTGAAAATGTGGTGACAACTGTATGTGTTTTTTTTTTCTTCCTTTTTACCGCATTTTAGGGCCACACTTTGCTGTACCAATAATGTTGAAACTTTGGATTTTACGAGAATAAAGCTATAATATGAAAAAAGTCACAATTACTCAGAAAGTAATATTGCTGCAAAAATGCAACTTAAAATGTTTTTTTTTTTTTTTTTTTTTTTTACAGAATTAAAGAATATGATGAAGAAAAAAAGAATAAAGTCGTCAGAAAATGATTCTTAGAACAAAATACTGATATTGTGGCAAAAACCTAACATTTTCCAAAAGTACAGTCCTAATATTGTAAGAAAAAAACTAATATCACCAACTAATACTAATGTGCAAAAATATGTGCGAATAAAATATTTCTAGATATTAAATCAATATTAAAGTCCTAATTTGGGGAAAAATAGTTTTATGAAAATGAAGGCATAATTAAGAAACATGTTTAGATTTTCCGAGATTATAAAATACTAATATTGTGGCAAAAACAAAATCTAAACAGTAAAATCGTCATCCTACAAGAAAAACCCCCACTGAGTTTTACAAGAATAAACAAATATGCATTCACATTATACACGAATGTGACAAGAATATTTGAAAAAAAGCTGTAATACGAGAATGAACTTGTATTACAAGCATCGACTTGAGCTGACTTGCTGTTTAAGAATGTCCTGTTTGATGTGTCATCAAGTTTCATCACATCAACACATCAACCATCATCACGGAGCGTTTCATGTGACTGTACATTGTGTTAGTTGTGTGTTTTTAACAAATATGAATGATATTACCTGATGAAAAGGGTTCAGTGGGAATTTTGTTCTTTTGAATTTTATTCTCTTGATATTACTCTTGACTATTCTTGTTTTGTTTTGGTTTTTGTATTTTTTTTCAGTATGATCCCAACACTCGTGTTTTAGTTAGTTTTTGGGTTTTTTTTTACTTATTTTGGCTGTTTTGGTTAACAGTTGTATGGATGTAGGTCAGCCCTTTCACCCCCATTTTACAATTGTGTATTGAAATTCTGTGTCATATAAATGAATTCATTCAGTCCTTCAGACGGATTGTTAATGAAAATTACCTGCTATATTTATTTTGACATGTTTCTGTTGCGATCTATTGGCTTTTGTCAAGCCAAGTTCTCAATTTCAGGTAAACAACAAAAAAAATACAACATGGTACTTTTTTGTAAAGTGAAACAGATAGGGTGTTGGTTAATTTCATAATAAAAGCTCAGTAGCTGAACTGTTGGTGTCTAGATTAGTAAGATCCTGGTTAAAAAAAAATAGAAATGGAACCTTTGGGCCTCCTTTGATGAGCCTTTAAATGTGTGCGTGTTTGTGTGATGTGGACCTTGCACCAAGACACCTCATTTACGGCAGAGGTCGTCAGGTGTGATGTCAGCTCGTAAGAGGGTGATAAGCTGTCACTATGAGTGCATGTAGCGCTGATAAGAACCTCGTGGCGTGACTCAACCCCTTTTATTCACCCTGCATCCCTCAGGTGGCCTCCGTCACCACACAATGGCACCAGGCAGTGCACACTAAATTGCATGGTGGGCCATCACAGGCGTTTGTCACATCCCAGTTTGCTCTGAAATTTCCTTTTTTTTTGGTTTGTTTTCAGAGTTTGAGGGCCACACACTTTGCTGTCGTGATTTTGTTCAAATGTAAATTTGATCAGAATAAAGTCCTAGTGTAAAAAGTCTAACTTATTACAACATTAAAGTTGTAATAGAACAAGAAAAGCAATGTAACATTCATCTGTTTGTTTCTTGTCATTTTGTATTTTTTTCAAATATTTTTGTCATTTTATTTTTCAGTGCAGCCCAAATACTCGTTTGTATTTTTTAGTTATAATAGTTATAACATTCAGGGGAAAAAAGTCATAATTTTACAACAATAGAGTCATAATATAAGGAAAATACAGTATATTTTCGAAGCATACTGTACATTTCAAATATTAAAGAAAGCAAGGTTGTGTGTGTGTTTAAGATGCAACTTTTGGAAAATTTTCAGAACGTGGCCCTCAGTAGAAAAAGTTTGGACACCCCTGGCTTATACTGTATGGACATGGAATGGCTTCTCCCCATCCCCCAATGTGTATTGCAATTGTGTGTAACATACAGTAAGTGTGCCAATGAACCATGCTTAATATACAGTATTGTAAATATTAGACATGAAGACAAAGAGAAGCGAGGAGATACATTTCTTTATATCTTCCCTTATGAGGCAACAGTTGTACAAGTGAAGTACATTGAATACAAAAGATAAAAATATACAGTATAAATGTGGTAAGAAAATACTCGGTATGCTTTAAAGTCGTAATGCTGCCACCCAGTGGCTGTTTGAAGGAATGTCAGGCACAAGGTCGGCTCAGGTTCACTTATTCAACCCCTGATCACGATTTAGATATTCACCACTTATTCCTTAACCTGAGCCGTTCTCCTTTCTGTTGAGGTTACACATTGGAGGAGGCCAGGCAGGAGGCGTTGAGCGGGGAGAAAAAGTCGCCACCGCTGCCGCAGAAGCCCTCTTCGGAGAGGTGTCCATACTCGTTGTTGTAGAAGGTTTGACCTGACAGCTGGCTGAAGAAGTTTGGACAATGTCTGGAGCTGGTGGCGCCAAAGCTTCGCCCCAGAGAACCGTGGGAGGACGTCAGCGGCTCTGTGCTGCTGCTGCTGCTCATGCGCCTGATGGTAGGACCACAAAAATGGATTGACAGTGTAAATGTAGTATTACTACTACATTGGAACCACTTCTTGCCTTCTGTGTAACAACTTCTATGCTATTATTAACCTATCCCGCAGTCAGCTGGAAGAGGCTCTGTGGCCCGAATGAGGACAAGCGGCATAGAAAATGGATGGAAACGTCACACAGCTTCCCAAAAACTGTAAATATGTTATATATTAACATTTTATACTAGGATGGGCCCGTATCCCAGGGTTCTCTGGTTGCTTGGAGCATACCAGTATGATCTGGCAGCAGATCCGAACTGCTAAGAAGGACAAAAGAGACCTCCATGTAACCTTCCTCGGCTTGGCTAATGCCTTTGGATCAGTTCCCCACAACCTCCTCTGGGAATCCTTCAACGTCTTCCACGTTCCATTATCCATCACTGCTCTAGTGAAAGTCTACTTTGAAGACCTGCGATTGTGCTTTACAACAGCCGGCGACACAACATCATGGCAGCGTCCAGAAGTAGGCATCATGGCAGGCCTGGCATTCACAATGGCCATGGAAATCATCATCAGGGCCTCCAGATGGGTGGTGGGAGGTGAGCGAACAAAAAAACTGAATCCGCCTTCCACTTATCAGAGCATTCATGGATGCCATGACCACGCTGACCATTACTGCAGCATGCACCAGGCGACTACTTGCAGGAGAACATCAGATGGGCCCGGATGAAAATCAAGCCGAATAAGTCACGAAGCATCTTAATAGTCAACAAAGAGCTTAAGAACGTGAGGTTCTGCATTGGTGTCAGAGCAACCCGTCCAAAGCCTGGGCAGATGGTACAATGCAAGCCTCAGGGACAAAGACCAAGTGCAGGTATTAAGGCAGGACATCTCCACCAGTCTGGACACCATCAACAAGACAATGCTGCCAGGGAAGCTCAAACTCTGATGCCTACAATTTGGACTTCTCCCTCGGGTAATGTGGCCACTCAGGATCTACGAGGTCCCAATAACAACGGTGGAAAAGATGGAGCGAAACATAACTTCCGTCCCACGCTGTCTGACCAACATCAGCATCTATGGCAAAGGAGTCCTTGAACTACCTGTCACGAGCCTCACTCAAGAGTACAAGTGCTCTAAAGTGAGGCTGCAGATGACATTGAAGGACGCCAGAGATCAGACCGTCAGAAATGCTGCACCACCTCTGTCAACGGGAAGGAAATGGACACCATCCGACGCAGTACAGCATGCTACGTCAGCCCTGAAGCACAACGACATGGTGGGACATGTCCAGCTGGGAAGAGGAGGATTTGGCGTTGCAGTGAATAAACCAACTTGGCAAAAAGCTTCAGCCTCACAAAGGAGGAAAATGGTGGTAGAGGAAGTGCGGCGTCAGGACGATGCTGAAAGAAGCGCAAAGGCTGTCTCTCTTGCCGAGCAGGGACAGTGGATGAGGTGGGAAGGCGTGGCAATATATTCTTTATTCTTTCAACACAGTCCCCACAGAAATGTCCTTAGGCTCTCCGATCATTTGCCACCTAAGGCTGCATACAGAAGAAAATGAAGGCTGCGGGGGGCACTTTATATCTTAATCTTCACCTTTTTTTTCTTTCATTTCATGCTAAAACCAAATCAACGTAGATCCAAATAAGCTCTGTACGGTAGTTTAATATATTTAACTATTTTGTGTTATAGGTGAGATAGCATATATCGTATTTTGCGGACTAATAAGTCGCTGCGGAGTATAAATCGCACCAGCCAAAAATGCACAATGAAGAGGAAAAAAACCCATATACAGTAAGTCGCACTGGACTATGGGTCACATTTTTGGGGGGAAATGTATTTTATAAAATCGGAGACCAAGAGCAGACATTTCATCCTGAAAGGCAAGTTATAGTAATACCAATAAAATGGAGAACAGCAGGCTAAACACATAGGGGTCTGTTAACGTAACATATTAACAGTTATTCAGATAACTATAGGCGAAACAAGTCATTATATTCATCGCCGTGGCGACCTAACCGCACTGTTGACAAGCCTTATTTTATTATTCAAGCACCCATTTGTTAGCTCGCCATTAGCCTTTTTTTGTTTTCTTCATTGCAGTCAGAGTATCGCCCGCTTTTCGCCAGCCCCTCACAAGTTTCTCGTTCACTCCAAACTTTCTTTCTGCTTCTCGATTACCGTTTTCGGCTGCTTATTTCACTACTTGCAGCTTGTAATCTGCAGAATATGATTTTCATTTTGGGGGCATTTGTGTTCTGTCTTGTTCAGTTGTCTTTGAACGGGCACGCAGACGGAACCACGTGACACTCCAGACCGTAGAAAAAGAAAGAACGGATGCACAAAAGCCCGTCGTCTTCCGCTTACGAGAGGTGGAATTACTTCTGCGAGTCATTGTGGAGTATAAGACAACAAAATGTCAGCAGAATGTCGACTGAGGTGAGTCATGTCTGTCGAAATATTCAGATATTATGTTGGCTTATCGTCAAAGCTCACTTCTGGTCACGTGACGGCGACGAGGCGGTGGTGGGTCGGTGACGTCACCGTTTTCAGAAAAGACCATTTCAGGTCACCCACAACGCCGTTCCCGTGTGGATGAGAGGCTGAAACCAAAAAATATTTTGCCTCTTTTGACCTGAAATCGTTTCCGTGTGGACGTTGTCTTCATAAGTTGATGTTTACATGGTACATTTTTCAGTGGTACAGGAGTGATAGGAGTAGCAGATACTAGAGCGCCCTCTCGTGGCTGTCTGTGTGAAAAAAAACATATATAAATCTCTCCGGAGTACAAGTGGCAGGACCAGCCAAACCATGAAAAAAAGTGTGACTTATAGTTGGGAAAATACGGTAGTTTAGAATTGCTCTGATGACAGGCGGTGTTGCATTGTGTGTTTAATCAACATAAACGCGCATGCTGAAAGGTTACGAGGTAAGAAATGCATACAAACACTAAAAAGTGAACAGGTTGCACAGCAAAGTACTGGCGCAATTAAGCTTTGATACATGAGTCACATGTATTTTCAATGCCGCAATAAATGTCCCAGTTACCTTTTTGACACCGCCCCCCGGTGCCTGTGCTCAAGTCTCTCAAACTCCTCCGAGGCTAAAACCATGCCGCTGTCTGTCTGGTTATCCTGGGGGGAAAAAGAAAGTCACATGACATCCTAAAACAATAATATGAATATTTATAAAAAGGATTTAATATGGATTTAAAGACAAAACTTTGTGTTAGCTTTGTTTTTAGGTGACAAAATGTGTTAAAACACCTATTATTACACCTTTTTGCTCATTTTTTCCATTGTTGCTGCTGCTGTTGTTTTGTTTTTTTTTCATTTAAATTCTACTATGTGCCACGGGCCAATAAAAACGAGCCGAGGGCCACAAATGGCCCTCAAGCTGTAGTTTGGACACCCCTGCTATAGCCAGACTGTGCAGAATTGCAAGCCATCCCAAAGCAGAAGAATACATGCTGATTTTACTGCATTATGAGCAGAAATGACAGGACATACTGCAATTGCACCACTTCTGCCATTCTGTCTGATGACGTCAGCCACATCTTGGCTCCTTTAAAACCAATAGGGTTCTTGTCATGACATAAAACTACAATACCTGGCAGCTTCAAGGCTGGAAATCAAGCTTTACCTTTATATAATTACTGCTTTCATTCATTTTCTAGTGTTCATCATGTTCGGGGTGATGGGTGAGCTGGAGCCCATCGCAGCTGCCTCATTTATCATATTCTAAACCAATAAGCTTCATTGGCTTTCCCTTGGAGAAATCATCTTTAAAAGTGTGAATTACTATGGAGGAGACCAGTGCAGTTTCGCTTCTTGGTTCCAATAATAGTCAGCTCCCTCTTAGAATTGCAAATAACACCTTAAAAGTGCTTACCTGAGTGTGGTGTTGAGGGTGAATCTCTAAGGGCAGCTCTTCAAATGTCTTCACTCTGGGCTGGCAGGTCTTTGAGGGTCTCACAGTCACACAGCCGGCAAAGGGCACACAGTTATAATACCTGCTGAAAAGATGGATGGGCACAAGCTCAGCAGATGAAATACTGTACGTGTTTAACCATACGAAATGTCATCACTAAGTTTTAGTAGTTTGAGAAGAGAAATTTTAATGGAAAGTAGCGTATTTGTTCCTAAGTGGCCGGTATCCTCTATTCTTCCATGGAAAAGCATGAGTGCGCGGTGTATTCTTTAAAATCGCCAAGTACCACACGACGTTCCTCGAGTACCTCGTTGGCAGAGTGTTGCAGGCTAGCCTCAGTTCCTCTTCAGATGGAGGCCGCGATGAAGCTTGTGAGAATCCGTCATCCTCGGAGCTCTGTGAGTGGTTCAGAGGGATGTAGTCCTTCCCGTCCTGAAGGCAGGGACATTTTCTTCATTTATTAAAAAAGTGATTGAATCATGAGCTAGGAGTTGTTATGTTTACAGGTGGGGGGCTCACTGGTAGGCTGTTGTCCTGCAGCAGATCTCCCAGGATTTGCACCAGGGCTGGGAAGGTGGGCCTCTCTTTGGGCTCTCCATGCCAGCAGGCCAACATGATGCCATATCTACCAGCAGAGGGCAGTACCGTCACAGACAGCATCATTCCGAACCTGCTTGTGCGATTCTTGCACTTTTTGTGCAAAATGTGGCTCTTTAGGATTGATGAATCATTTCAAAAGTGTCAAGAATATGTCTAGTGTCTGCCACCACACACTGGGAGGTGTTACTACTATTAAGGTAACCTAATTTAGCTTTTACTATGATGCAGTGCAGTTTTAAACCAGTGCAAACTGCAACCACATAAACATAACGTATTGTTACTCTGACAGTGTCAATCAAAAGTGAGCATTACTATCTTCGACTTCCTCGACGCGTTTATTTGTTAAGTGGGTATCTTTGAGCTGGAAATAACACAATAAAGTGGAAAAAGACAGTGGGAAGTTAAGACAGAGATGTCCAAAGCACAGCCTGGGGGCCATTTGCGTTTTGTTTTTTTTAATTGGGCTGTGACACATTTTCAAAATATAATTCAAAAAAACAATAAAATGGAAAAAAAAAAATGAAAAAAGCACACATTGTACAAAAATAATGTTAAAACATTGGGAGAATAAAGTCATACTAGTTGCAATTTTACTTGAATAAAGTCGTAATACGATCAGGAAAAAAATACATAATTATTCAAATTAAAAATAAATAATAAATATATTCAAACAAAATACAATTAATTAAAATTATAGTTGAAACATTAAAGAAAAAGACGTTTTCTAAACAAAAAGAACAAAAAAATCACGTTGCAATTTTTAGAAAATGAGGTTGTGAAAAATGTATAATGTTGAATAAAGTCAAAATATTATTGGAATAAAATCATAACATGACAAGAACAGTGGTCCCTCCAGCCTTTGACTTGTCGATGTTTTGAATTATGCGGCCCTTGATGGAAAGCGTTTGGACACCCCTGTGTAAGAAATAATAAACAAAAGGTGCGCTATTTTCACTTTTTCCCCCATCCAAAGTTATGCATATCTTTTCTCAATATGGCATATTCAATGGTCTCAGTATAAAGTTGACTGGGATTCTCAACTGGTGGGTCAGGACCCAAAATTTAGGAGAGGACATTCACGGCACAAAAAATGATCTATTTTATTCATGTATTTTCAAAAAAAAAGGGTTTGTCTTCACTGTTGTACCACTGTTGGGAAAAGCCCGCCATTTTTACATGTCTTTTATATATGCTTATGCTACATTGATAACGTTTTTTCATCAAGCGTTGAGAATTCCCACTTTGTTCGGGGTCCTTTAAGGCATCATAGTTGTGTGCCGGCTACACACTCCGATTCCATCTATTCATCGATTATCTTACATTGTTATTCATTCGTGGTGAGCACTGATACATTTGATACCGCACGGTGGTCTAGTGGGTAGCATGTTGGCCAACACAGTAACAGTCTGGAGATCGGGAAGACCCGTGTTCAATTCTCCCTTGGGCATTTCTGTGTGGAGTTTGCATGTTCTCCCCGTGCGTGCGTGGGTTTTCCCCGGGTACTCCGGTTCCTCACACATCCAAAAACATGTGTAGGTTAATTGGCGACTCTGAATTGTATGAATATGAGAGTGAATGGTTGTTGGTCTACATGTGCCCTGCGATTGGCTGGCAACCAGTCCAGGGTGTACCCCGCCTGTCACTGGTCAGCTGGGATAGGCTCCAACATGCCCCCGCGACCCTAAAGAGGAGAAAATGGATGGATGGAAGTGTATGAGGCATATTCAGGGCTAAAACCTGGATTGTTAGCTTCCGTCGCTTGTGAACAATGGCAATTGGGGCGTGGCTCAGGAGCTGAATATAATCTAATAATTCACTTTTACCGCAAATGTTAATCTGAAATTGGAGTCACCATCAAGCTAGCGGGAGGGTTTGGACATATTTATGCATATCAATTACTCACTGATTTTTGCCATTTCACTGACAAGCGCAGATCCAATGTACAGACGATGTCTAACTTATATTTTCAATTATTATTTTCAAATCATATTTTATGATAGGTATCTTCTTCCTTGGAAATATGAATTATTTTATTGTATTGATTTGTGTACATTAAGCTATCCTGTTTGTCCTCCCACCTTTGTGTCCTATGGAATACCTTTGCACAGTATTTCTTTCTGTGTATTTATGCCTCCATATGTGACATGCATGAGATTTTGAAGGCGATGCTGAAGTAAAAATAAGCTTGCTTGATGTGACTTCTATAAAAGCGAAAGAAAAAAAGCGGGTCCTTGAGAATCGAAGCTTTATAATCTGCTAACGTTTACCAGGATGCTTTGGAATGAAGAGATAAGATCAAGGACATAAATAATTTCCCAAATGGTCGAGTATCTTAACACATTATTTTCAGCTTCAAGATACCCATTCATCTTCTGAAAAAGTACCAAGATTTGAGGCGTACGTGTATAATTCTATGCATAGACATGTTTACATTTCAGGTGATGCAGTCTCCGGCGATCTCATTCTGACCCCATCTTTCAGTCGTTTGCAAAACTCCTCATCAATCTGCACTCCCGGGTACGGAGATGCACCTGAACAAAAGAGGACGACAGAACAGAGTCTGGTGCATGGAAAATTAGGCATGAAGATTTAATCTGCCTGGAAGAAATTAAACCCAGGATAAATTCCCAGTTGCTCTGAGCAGACACAGAAATTTACACTTCAATCGCGACCCCCGCGCACATCCACAAAAGACGATATTGAACCTCTGTCACGTGCCTTTCTTTCCGGATGCGTAGTTGATAAAAAGTTTTACCGAGTGAAAAGATTTCCCATAGGAGCACTCCAAAAGACCACACGTCACTCTGGCTGGTGTAGACTTTGTCAAAGATGCTCTCAGGAGCCATCCACTTTAATGGCAGGCGGGCCTGTGAGAGCACCAAAACACCACACAAACATTAGAACAAAGGCTTAAAAAGCAGAAAATTGCACCGCCTAAAATGATAGCATCACTGATGTTCTTCCCACAGAGTTAGCATTTTAGAGGAGAAAACATCGTACGTTGCCTTTCCTGACGTAGTCGGGGTCTTTGTATATGTCTCGGGCCAGGCCGAAGTCGCAGATCTTCACCACGTTGTTCTCTGACAGCAAAATGTTGCGGGCCGCCAGGTCTCTGTGGATACACTGTGGATACACACAGGACCACACATGCATCACAACGCTGCAGACGTGTGCGTGTACTGTATGTCCATGTGCATGTTTGTGTATGCTTGCAGTGAACACAGAGCACTGTGGTTTCCTCAGTGGGCCGAACAACACATGGGAGCCGTGCTACAGTACGTGGGATTTAATCATCTGTTAGTTTTACACAGCTGATATGTGGGACTGGACTTTGTCTGCCAGCCTCTGCAGCTGCTTTGCCGGCACTTTAAAGAGCCGCTGCGAAGCACAAAGTCTGGTTGGAAAGTTCAGTGTGGCTGATACTGTTTGATATGTAAAAGTCAGTTTGATGCACTCGCTGTGAGCAATTAAAATGAGATGCATTTGCTGAACTCGCATTAACATAGCGCTGGGTAATATGGAACGAGACCGCACAAGAGAAAGGTTGGAAGGTTTTAAAGTAAATGCCTTTTATTTTTAAGACGTCCTCTCTCAGAAGAAGACCGAACTCAATCTCGACGGCAACAAACAGAATTCACGGAAGGACATTTCTCGAGGCTGCCTCCCACAAGATGCCATAACGGGTCATGTGTTGGCCTATTCTATTGAATTACTGTTGTTATTTTCACATAATTGTATGTCTGCTGTGAAGTGCTGGGGTCACACTGAAAAGGAAAATACAGTAGAAGAAATATAGTTTTTTTTTCAATACAATAATGTTAATGTACGTTTTTTGAACTTCTGTTAACCTTGGCGAAGGACTGCTTTCTACTTGATGTCATTCAAGTTTGAATGTATATTAGAGCTGAATGTGTTTGTATTGTGCAGTAGTTGCATTGCTGGGTTGCAACCATGTGACCTCTAGGCAGTTTCACCTCACTTCCGGTGTTCAGCTGGGGGGCAAACATTTCAATAACACCACATCCGCTCAGTATCTTTGCACGCCGGTTGGCATATTAATGTGAATAACGGTGCATGCCGTTGAAATGATTTGCTCCATTTGTGAGTGTGCATGGTGTGTTGCATGAAGACATGAAATAGATGAAAACAAGGCGTTCAAACAGCAGCGGAAGCTTATCTTCACGAATGTAGCAGTTAAACATAACTACCTGCGTTCTTACACCAGGTCAGTCTGCATGAAGACGTTCATGTGTGTGTTCGTGAGCGTGAGCGTGAGCTGCAGAGCCAAGCCCCCGGGCTTCCAGGGTGGTGGTGTTCGCTCGCCGTTTTGGCCGTCGGCTTCCAAGCACTATTTCTGGGCTGCTGGAAGCCCCGAACCCGAACTGCTCAACTCTGAACCCCCAATGTCACTTCCTGTCCACCATCGATTCTGCTTCCCTACAAGGTAAACTCTTTAAAATGGCTTATTTTCTCTGATTATATCTACTATTTTGGGTTATTTGAATGTAAATGTGACTATATGGGTGTTATTTTATGTCTATATGGCTTGCTATATTTTACTGCAGTCGTACCTTGGCGTAGGTGTCCAAACTAGCGAGTCGTTTTTAAATATGAGCCATGTCTCGCCTGTAAGCTAAAATTTGGGTTACGAGATGCGAGTTATCGGCAGGCATACCTGAGGGCTTGTGTCACATGGTGACAAAGGCGGACTTGAGCCAGCACACACACATCGCTCAATGAGATGGCAGTAAAGGATTGCATTGAATTTATCAGCGTTACTGTTATTTTGTGTCATTTGTGCTTGAACTGCAGTGTTTGTCAAAGAGGACAGAGTAAAAGTTTCATGCTGTAAGACCCGCGGTGTCATACTGCCATGCTGTTGAAGTTGCCAGACCAATAAAACTGTGATAAAGTGTGCATCTTTCAAAAGTACATATATTATTAGGGATGTCCGATAATATCGGTAGTATCGGTCAATATCGTGATTGTTTTTTTTTCCCGTGTAATGAAAACCAATTTGAAAAAATTCTGTATGTAGGCTTATGAGCTCCCGCATTTTCCGGTGCACAAATGATGACCTCATCAAACCGCGTCTGAACCATGTGGCTAGTAGCAAGCTTGCTCGCTCCTGACGAACGTTATGTCTGTGGTGTCTCCTTCTCCTACGTATGAGGAAATCGAATCCATAGGTTTTTGTTATGAGGTAATTCTTTCTGCATTTCTCATTTTCATGAGCATTTTCGAGTTGTAACAATATTTTAACTTTGGTTTTCGTATAAATGTTGCTTGTTGGTCACTGCAAACGGGAGCATGTTCAAGCCACCTTTCACCAGGCTTTTTTGGTTGTTTCTAGAACTTTTTTTCCCTTTATGATGGACTGTTGTATTCCTAACTTTCTCTGAAATCCCTATTTGAACAATTTCCACATGCGCGACAGTGCACGTATGCATCGTTTTCGTGCGGATTTGACATGATTTCTCGCTGAGAACACGCTTGTTTGCCCCCCCATGTGTTTCAGTTGGTGACGACTACAGCAGGATGTGACGTCACGTGCAACCCAACAATATTAATTTCTGTCACACACCCTCCAAGCAGACAGCATGTTTTTCACGCCTCCCCGTGAATTGAAATGCCACTGAGAACCTGGTAATATTTATTTATCCGTACGCCCACTGTATGAGTTGCTGGTACCAGCTTAGTTCAAGCATGAATAAAAACACTGGCAGACCTGCCATCCTTAGTACATTTTACCAAGTAATCTTTATAGCTTTTTTTTTCTTTTTAAGGGTTCTTCTCAACAGTCAAAAGCCTTCAAAGTCACCATCATTCTGAGTTGGAAGAAGATGCCTCAACAACTAAATGATGAAGCTTTTGTAGATGGGATTATAGGCTGGTAGCAGTTAGCTTTGCGTTGTGTTATTCATGTGAAAACTAGACTGCAGTGGATATCGGTGTGTATTCAGACAGCATGAGTTGGTTCAAAAGAAAAACAATTTCATTTCATGCGTTCTTCAGCATCCTAATGATCTGTGCCGCAAACTACTTCCTGTGAAGACTACCCCCAGAGACAAATCACCACGGATCCCAGACTAATTGCCGCAGTGCTAATAATGAACCTTTCGAGATGCCAGGAACTCCATCCCACGAGCCACTTGGAAGCTGTAGCAAATTAGATCTTCTATGGTCAAAGGCGTTTTCCACAAATCCTCCACTGGAAAGAAAGAAGCAGATGAAAGCTGCATTCAAGTTAATAACCCACACTTGCAAACAGAACTCACGTTTCTCCGGAGCAGCTTTCTGATTGGACAGTTTGGATGATGGCGTGTGGAGGCCCTCCATGAGCGGGGAGGAGGACGGCGAGGACGGGGGGTGCTGGAGGTGAGCTCTTTGGTCCGCTTGGCAGGCTTCGATCATCCGTCTTACCTGGCTCTGAGTTTTGGGAGAGCGATCCTAAATGGAGAAATGGGTTAAACGGTTCATTGCGCGAGTCTGACTCACGCATCGGTGCCGTTTTGTAATTGAAACCACAAGGAGGGGGGTTGATACCCTGTATGGGAGGAAGAACTCTCTTTTTGCTCGCAGGAAGTTGGACAAATTCCCATACTTGCAGTATTCCACGATCACCATCAGTGGGCCTGTTCATCCAGAAAAGATGCATTGCACATTGTAACCATTAACCTCGTTCGCCATTCTTTTTCAATTCAATTCTTTATTGTCATTGTCAGTAACAGCAAGATCGAGTTTGAGCTTTTCAAAGCAATGCAAATGATCCTTCTGCTTTCCCAATCAGTAAAAAGAAAAACATTTCCCAATGTGACATCCGCTTGCCCTTGCTGTTCTTATATAATATATTTCACAGAGTTGTTTGCGCTTAAAGCATAAACGGCACTGCAGAGAAACAACACTATAAACACCTCCCCAAAAAAGGAATTTTGCTGCGAGGTAGCCAAGGGACAACTAACAAAGTTCCCATGAGGACAAAGCATCTGTTCACAGATATACAAACAGTTCAGGGCTCATTTGGTGCATTGATTCTGACCATTTGGTTTGGTGCAGGCTCCTAGCAGGTTGACTACATTCAGATGGTTGCCGATGTGAATGAGGATCTTCAACTCCGACATTAAGGCCTTATGCTCGCTGGCTGTGGCTCCCTCTGGAAGATAAAAAAGCCACATTGAGTGAGTAAGTCATAAAATGCTGTACACTGGTACTAAGGCACACTATATGGACAAAAGTTGTCTCTTCTTTGCAGATATAACACCTTTGACTCTGGAAAGATGCTTTACAAGATGTTGCAGTGCGTCCATTCATCCACAAGAACATTTGTGAAGTCACTGATGTTGGACATTTGCAAAATCAGGTACTGCCAGGCATTTTTTTTGTCCTTTTATTGTACAATAGCAAACATTGTCCCTGCTTACGCAAGTTCCAAATTATGCTAAACAAATGGTTGGCTGCTTCTCAGAAAATGAATATTTTGGGTGGCTAAAAGAAAGGAAAAAACCTTACACTGAATGCACTGGTATGTTTAAAAATAAAGAAATTTAAAAAAAGGCGGAGAGCGTGTGCATGGCTGGAGACCAATGTGAAGAACTACACCCTACCAGAGAAAGAAAAAAAACAACAGAACCAGTTCTTACTGCACTGGTCTCTGTCAGTTTAAGGATCAAGTCCAGCCAGCTCAGAAATCACAAGTGCTCTAGTTAGCCCAGTGATTTACCTAGAACACGACGAGCAGAGTAGTAGTATTGTTTTCATTTTATCCAATACCAGTGCCAAATTGATGCTTTTGAATCTGTGTCAGTGCTTAAACGGTGCCCGAACAGGTATTTTTAAAAAGGAAAACCTATACATTTTGGCCAAAAAACAATGCCTTTTTATTTTTACAGAATGTGACATGCGAGTTGAGCATAATAGTAATTTAAATATGTCAATAATAGCAATAAAATGATAACTAAGCAATTAAATTCACCTATGTGAAACTAAATGATAAACTGTCATAATTATCATCATGTGCAAAAAAACAAAACAAAACAAAACAAAACACCGGCTTCTTGTGCTCCTGCTTGTGATGCTCGGAATTCCTCTGTTCGTGAATGCACCTTGCTCGCTGTGACCATGATTGGTTGATAACAGTGCTATGTAGCCGCACGGTAGATGTGTGTGCCATGACGGAAATGAGCACTGCTGTTGGCGTGTTAAGGTGGAGATAAAGTTTAAAAAGAGCGTCAGACCGTGTCTTCCTCTGTTGAGACTTACTAAACATTTCTTGCATAATTTAGCACCGAAATGAGGCACCGCCACTTAGTTTTTCAGTCTGGTTACTACCTTTTATAATTCCAAATGCCCCTGACTGAAAAAAAAAAATTAAAAAAATAGGCATGTGGTGACAGCTGCTGCCCGGGGTACCCAATTTTTTCATTTTTCTTTTTCTTCGGGCTCAGAATTCCTGGAGGCAACCCTGCTCCCAGCCACTATTTCTAGCAGCCAATCAGCCTGGATTCCAAGTGTCCCAAGCAGATCAGCGCCTCTAGAAACACAGCTAGAAGTGCCAAAAATAAACAATAATGTTCACATGCAATTGCCCTGTTGCTGTTCCTCAGCTCTGCATGTTGCAGTGTTATGCTCCACAGGTACGTTTTCTTGCTGCCCTCCGGTCTCTTAAATCAAGTGAGTTCCTTCCATGCTCTCTTTGTGTTCACGTGTCTGAGTGTGTGAGGTTTTCCCGGTGAAAAAGGTTCCCAAACTATGACAAGTAGAGTTGAGCTGGTACCGTGCAGTGGAAAAGCAGCATCTGTTCTAGTTCAGGTGTTGAATGGGGTTGAAGTCTGGGGCAGTGACACAGCATGGACCTACAGCCTGGGTCTCTTTCCACCGATCCAGTGTTTGACCCCTTAGGGCCACCATAATTCACGCTCATGTTTGGCAGTTTCAAGTGGGTAAACATTATAGTTGACAAAAAACAGTGATGATGCAAATCCACGTTTCACTTGTTCATCTGGCAACTCAAGGTTAATTATCTTCCTGACCATAAAGTCTTAAAAAGTCAGCCTCGGTTAGCGCGTCATCCAAATTGAACAGAGCGCTTCACACGATGATAGAATTAGGGAATGTTTGCTCCTTTAAGAGACACATAAAACTCTACTTAGCTCAACTTTGTGATCGTTAGGACACTGGACCGCTCTTTGGAGGCTTGATGTGTTCTGTCTGAGTGACTTTATGTAGCTTTACATTTTATTTGTTTGGTTGACCTTCCTTCTGTGCAATGCTCTGCACAAAGCTGTTATAATTTGAAGTGTGTAACCCACGAATACAGAGAGTACATAGACTGTACAGTTTTCCATATGAAAAGATAAATCCTACCTTTCAACATCTTGACAGCCACTGTATCCGGACGTGTGCTCTTGCTGATGGTGTAGATTGATGCTTCAATTACCTTCCCAAATGCACCATGGCCTAAAACCTTTCCTGTGCACAGGGACACAAACAAACCCAACATTTAGACCGGTTGATATTTACTGGGGTAATTTCAGCAAAATGTAAATGCATCTGGCAGCGATGGAGACCAGCCAGACAAATTACAATCTCAATTGCAGCGTTTGGAAAACAGTGCGCTCCAATGAGTTGCAGCCAGAGAGCAGATGCTTTTTCCTTGGGGTGTTTTTAAAGAGCCGTGCAGGGAGTGAGCACATATTAAACATTAGCACTTTTCTTGGCCGTCTGCAAACCAAACTCTTCCATTAAGAATTCAAGGGAATGGAAAACTAATTGGGTTTCATCCATCTATTCTCGCCTTTGTATTCCCTCATGTTTCTCCCCTCCACCTGTTCCTTCCATTATCCCAGCATGCTTCTGCGCTTGCCCCCCTCTCACGGGCCTCTCACCCAATCGGAGTTGATCTCGAGGGATTTCCCACTGGGAGGAGTCATAGGGCAGGTATTCGCACTGCTCATCCATGGGCACCTCTCCTGGGTCCATGATGATTGACAGATACCCCGTCTTAATGTCCGCGGGGTTGATCTGAGAGACACAGAGACGTGACATATAGTTGTAGCGGGCGGAAAATGAAAAATGAAAGCACCCCGAGAGCAATGTTAGCGTGACAGAGTAGAAAAATGTTAATGTATTTCTCATAGACCCAACTATTTTGCTGTGGAGCAGCTGTGTGATGATGACTAATGTGACAAAGTGAGCAAAATAATAAATGGCAACATGGGGGCTCGTCGTGCTCGTCCTTGTTATGGGGTTTAATAACCGTGAATGGCGTAATTGCCCCCCCCCTCCACCACCTCCAAAAGCTACAGCGGTCCGCAAGGAAGGTGACTTAGACAGAGCAGAGCTGTGGTGAGTCAGAACTTGAATAGTCACGCTGTCCGCCTCTCTCACAAGCACTCAGACACACAGGGTGAGAAGACCTCTGACCCGTTTCACATTGCAGAATATGAGGATGAGTAAGGCCCAGAAGAAGACAGCGATGACTCCGGTCCCGATGAGGATCACGATCTCCACATTTGCCTTGTCGCTTGAACCTGTGCAGAGGGACAGGACATTAAGATGGGAACGTTCTGTAACTGCTTGGATTTTTAATGAATTCATCCAGAAGGACTGCATTCGCACAGCACAGCATTTTAGAGGTCAGATGTTTTTGGAGAGGACACAGACGACAACAGTGGGCAATGAATCGTGGGTTATGGATGGCCGCTGGTTCATTAGTATTCCTGCCACAATTTCAACATGACAACAAAAGAACGTTCTACGCAACTCAAAGAAAAGGTCATTTAAAAGTTTAGGACAACTCACAGGGCGTTCCACGGAGTTTAGAGAAATCCATAATTATGAAATGGAAGGATTTGAGGGGGATGACGGAGGTCACCAAGACGCCGATGACCACTCTGAAGGAGTCAAGAGCTTCAGTGGCCCAGATGAGAGAGACTGCACATGCACAGCAGTTGCACTGGTTTTTCACCATTTTCAGCTCCTCGAGAGCGTGGCTAAGAGAGAGCCACTGTTGAAAGAAGCTCACATGAAATCTCGCTTGGAATTTGTCCAAATGAATAAAAATTCCTTGGTTTGACGAGAGAAAAATGTAGCTGTTTGGCTATCAGACGAGATGCTGTGTTTGGCGAGCACCAAACACTGCACATCACCACAAACACATCATCTCCAATGAGAAGCATGGTGGTGGCAACATCATGTTGTGGAGATGCTTCACAGGCCCCAGAAGGCTTGTCAAGGTAGAGGGGAATATTAATGCAGAACAATATCGGCAAATCCTGGACGATAATCTGTTTCAATCCGCAAGAGAGCAATGCCCTGGGAGGAGATTTCTTTTCCAGCAAGACAACAACCCCAAGCACACAGCAAAAGCTACACAGAACAAGGTAAATGTTCTGGAGTGGCCAAGTCAAAAGCCCAGAGGTCTCGTCTATAAAGCGTGCGTTTGCACAGAACATGGCTGAAAAGTTTTCCATGCAATGCATGTGATCTATCAAAACACAACCTGACGTGTGAATGTGCGCACCGTGACGGCACATTTGGCAAAAAGGTGACGCACATCTTAAATGAACGGAAGTCATGTTAGAAATGAACATGCAATGGAAGCCAATAAATGTTTACCCATGAAAACACGGCATTATTGACTTGAAAGCATTTGTGGAAGGCGTTGCTATATTACATGACACTGACGGGTATCATTTGTCAATGAAATCATATCCTACATTGCATGTGCTTGTCAACATATGGTGAGTGCAAATAGACTGATAGTCGCCATTACGCACCAGTGTAGTATCCGAACTAAAAAGTACATGAAAAACACAACGCAGCACTTGAATATTTCACCATTTAATTTGATCATCATGAGAATATGATCATGTGTTTGCAGAGCGAATATGTCCTCAGTGACTCTCTTTTTTTGACAGTTTATCAAAAAATAAGACAGTTCTTCATTGCATATGTCAATTATATCATCAATACAACATTTATCTGTCTCACCATGCCCTTTATTTGGGTGGATAGTGGCAGGGCCGTGTACGTAAACTAACTATTATTAGTTTCCTTTTCCACAAATGATGGGGTTTTGTTTTGTTGTGCTTTGAACTAATACACAAAATGAGTTCGTCATGCAATAATTCGATTTAACTTCTCCCCCGTTTTGACTCTTTGCATCCACCTTGAAATAAAACTGATTTCGCTGAGCTTATAGTCATCGAAAAAGTGAATTAATTAACAATTAGGTACAAAATGTAGGAACATGCTCACTAAAAATGGAAACGTGTGCCGCATTTTTGCCAAATACAAGCATGAAACGAGTACATCTCGTCATTATCCGCAATCGTGATGAAAGAAAATCCTCATTATGTATTCACTCTTCACGCTCTGTGATTGGCCAGTCACACACAGCGACCGCCCCTCCAGAGACAGACTGCGCGGGCGCAGCCATATAGGAGCTGAGGGGTGCCTCATTCACGCACGCGGTGCAATTGGCAAGTTGAAAACGGCTCGTGTGGCGTTGCCTCCGCTGCCTTATGTTTTCCTCAGATCGCCTCTATTTCGGTTTGCAACTAAAGTTGCTTGGGAAACTTGTTTTGTAAAGTAAGCGGCGCATTTGACAAGACCGCGCTGTGCAGGCTTGTGTTGCGTCAGTCGCTTATGCAACTCCATTGGGGCAGCGTGACCGCTTTTTTCCTTGAAACGTATTTTTGTCTTATTCCATGAAGTCATCATAAAACAGGCGTGTTAACTACAATATAAGAATATGAATCACCAACTTCACAGATCATTAAAACATAATAAGTCCAAGTGAAGTCATAAGTCTTACAGATGACTTCCACACATCTGATCAACGTCTGATCAATCCATGGCAATTTCAGACTTACCGATTTAAGCCCCACCCATTTCCAGTTAAACCACGCCCATTTCCGGTTTATGCCCTGCCCACTCCGAGTACATCTACGGATAATAGATGGGTGAACAGATACAGATACAGACACAGATGGTGGTGTACTCGCTCATCCCAAGTGTCTTGATAGCCGACCACATTCTTTTTAGTTTTGAATCAGGTCGCCCCGATTCACACCGGCGACAGCGGACGTGCTGTCACTCAATCAAGAGCCTGACAGCGGTCGGTATGAAGGACCTGCGGAACCTCTCCTTACACCGTGGGTGTAACAGTCTGCTGCTGAAGGAGCTGCCCAGGCAAACAACAGTATCATGTAGCGGGTGAGAGGTGTTGTTCATGATGGATGTCAGCTTAGCCAACATCCTTCTCTCCCCCACTTCCTCCACGGAGTCCAGAGGACCGTCCAGGACAGAGCTCGCTCTCCTGATCAGCCTATTGATCCTGCTCCTGTCCCTGTCCGTGCTGCCCCCTCTCCAGCAGCCCACGGCATAGAAGATGGCTGAGGCCACCACAGAGTCATAAAAGGTCCATAAAAGAGTCCTGCACACACCAGAGGACCTCAGTCTCCTCAGCAGGTGGAGGCGACTCTGGCCCTTCTTGTAGAGGGCGTGGGTGTTGACGGACCAGTCCAGTTTGCTGTTAAGGTGAACACCCAGGAATTTGTAGCTGTCTACCAACTCTATGTCCGTCCCCTGGATGTTCACCAGTGTAAAGTGAGATGTTTTCCTCTGGAAGTTAATGATCATCTCCTTTGTCTTGCTGGTGTTGAGTTGCAGCTGGTTAAGCTCAGTCCAGCTGACAAAGTCCCTGATGACCGTCCTGTATTCCAGATCGTTCCCCTCTGAAACACAACCAACAATGGCTGTGTCATCGGAGAACTTCTGGATGTGACACTGTGTGGAGTTGTGTGTGAAGTCCGAGGTGTAGAGGGTGAAGAGGAAAGGGGAGAGCACCGTACCCTCAGGGGCACCTGTGCTGCAGAGTACCATGTCAGACACACAGTGACGGAGCCTCACATACTGTGGTCTGTTGGTGAGGTAGTCTATAACCCATGCAGTCAGGTGTTGGTCTACTCCCACACTCTCCATCTTCACTCTGAGTAGTGACGGCTGGAGGGTGTTAAAGGCACTGGAGAAGTCAAAAAACATGACCCATGATTCTTCTTCCTCCAGCTGCGATTCCGAATGATGGCGGCCATCGTGACAATGCAATCAAGGCTCATTAAACATAAACGCCACATTCACGAGTCACTTTGCATTGACCTTCTGTGGTGAAGTGAGTTTGAGCTGTTTTGTCAAAGAGGAACGGGGGACAATTGCCGTGTCCAGAAGTGCCAACCTGATTGAGACGTATCCACACAGACTCGGTGCTGTGATTGCAGCCAAAGGCGCATCTACTAAATACCGACCTGACGGGGTGAACACTTAGTACCGAGTTCAAACGGCCATCGTGTTCGACGTCATATTAGAGGTCAGACAGTCGTGCAAGACGTCTGGGTACAGCTCAGTTTATTCAGCATCAAAGGATTAACCTTTCAAGCCTTAAAAGGCTGGAAGAAAAAAGTGGCTCAACGTGTTTTGCTGCCTCATTATTTTTACGTGGCTTTTTTTTTTTTGTGAGACTTACTCCACATGGACCAGCCACATCGAGGGATGTTAAAGGAAGAAGAATGTGAGAATGTACAAAAGAAAGCTTTCGTTGTTTTAATAGTAATGGTGGTTAACATCCTTTTACAATTGACTGTATTCATATACCTACTGTACTCTCTCTCTATATATAAATACAGCTTATAATGGCGGCAGTTTGACTCTGGAACAGATCATTTCTATTGCCTTAATTCCCTATCCTTTAACACAGTGGTCCCCAACCCCCGGGCCGTGGGTCATTTGATACCGGGCCGCACAGAAAGAAAAAATAATTTCCATTATTTCATTTTATTTATGTTTTATTTTGAAAACTGGCCGGTTTCTCTCTGTTACCTGCGTCTCACTTGACGCATGTCCATTGTGCGTGTGCTAACTTGATCTCATCCCACACAGATGGACTACTACTGTATTTTTACCATTTTTCTTTCACCTCATAGTAGGTCTCAAATGCTGATACTATGTGGGAATGCATAAAGGTCAGTTTTGATGACTTATTGAGTGCTAATGTGCACATTTGTCTCAAGTTAATTCATGCTAGCGTACTGCCTTTGACCACACACGTCAAACGGTGATGTAATAATCTCTCTGGAAAAACTTGGCTGGAACTTCAACTGGTGGATGGTGGGTCGGCGTTCATTTTGTGCTTTTAATGTGATGTTAAATTAAATGATAAATTAGATCGCTATCGATTTGTGGGAACACAAGCCGGTCCGTGAGTTAAAAAAGGTAGGGGACCACTGCTTTAACAGATTGTGTTTGACCTCAGAGGTTACACTTTGCACAGGTCTTTTGGGACATCAATGACATTCCATTGACTGTAGGGGGTGCTGCTTTACAATCAACACCAGTATCAGCATTCACTACCATCCTGGCATGAAATCTTTACAGTCCTAATGAGCAAATCGTCAATATACTGTAATCGATTTTGCCATGAAATGCTTTCCTGTGAAGCCATTGCATTATTCATCTTGCTTACAAAATTGCACCAGCAGTCAGTGACTTTGATTTTATTGCAGGGAAGTGTGCACGCCTCCGGTAGTGAAGGGTGAAAGGTGAGTAATTAAAATTCAGACCCTACACATGGTGTGTCAGCAGTGAGGAGGTTTTTTTAGGTGATACTCTCGTCACATATTGTGTGTGTGTGTGTGTGTGTGTGTGTGTGTGTGTGTGTCTCACCAATGACGCGGACGGTCGCTGTGGAGTGCACGCAGCCACGCTGGTTGCAAGCAGTGCAGGTGTAAAGGCCCGCATCCTCTTCTCTAACACGCTGGATGCTCAGTGTGCGGTTTGAATCTTGCAGCTGGATCCCTGCAAGGAGTCATGCACCGCTTACACACAAACTCGCCTTTCATTGTCTCAATTACAGTTTATCACCCTTCTCTCCATCCTGTTCCACCTTCAATCTATATTCATTACTCCAGCATCCTGTATGCTGAACTGCATGTCCCAGCAGCCCCTCTAAGAAAGCTGTCATTCAGACGCTTATCTCTGACAGAGAGACAGGCTGAAATATCTAATGAGTTATGTCTCGCCACCTTCTAGCGTTTTTTGCTCTGTGAGTCCCTGAGAGCATATGTACCCATGCACTTTATACAGCTGTGCAAATATTGTTTGTTTGTTTATTGAACGGTACATAAGCGTGGGCGCCTGGTGGATGGACTGGATCACACGCAGACACACACAAACATCTGCCAAATACTTGTCCCTAAGTGAAAATGTTGTGTCGTCACTCTCTCACTCGTTTAGGCCTAAGTAGCAACCTGCAAGTTCACCCGAACGAAACAAACTCCTAAAAATATACCATCTCTGACAGTGTGGGTGTATGAGAGTGTGTGTAGGTTGCCAGGTAGGCGATGAGCTGCTGTTTAAAAATATGTACCACCTACAGCAAGTCTTAGGCACCATTAGATTTGTTGCAGCCAGTCGAGAGCAGACCTCCCTCAAGGCTGAACAGTTTATCCAAGTGTTTGTTAGTTAGCAGGTTACTACTCCATGGAGAATGATGAACACCGTGACGGTACTATAGTGCACAGGTGTCCAACCTAAGGTCCGGGGGCCAGGTTTGGCCCGCCGCATTGTTTTCGGTGGCCCACGAAAGCCTTAAAATACGTATATGTAAATATACTGGATTTGTTCTGACAGTTCTGACAGAAAATTTGTTAAATTTTGCTATTGGAGTTTGTTTTTTTTGCGCAAGCAAAGAAAAGTGCTTGCAAAACAGTCGCTATCTGGCATTTTATAGATTTTGCGGCAATTAAATTGTATCATTATTTTCAATGAAGTGTTGTATGCATAACAACAGGCACCGTAACAACACATCTTGAGCTTCGCGGTTTATTTGATGGTATCTACAGTACTGTTTCATTCATTACAATTCAACGTTGTTGGTTGTGGCACAGCAAATAATTCACGTTTTTATACCTAGTATTATTCTGTGGTTGCATTACAAAAACCACAAAAACAAATAAAGAAAACAAAACAAGTAGGAGTCAATCCGTCTTCAAAGTGTGGCGCTTTCAGAGTATATAAAATGGCTCCCCTCCCCTGCTCCTTCAAAAACGGATTTTCAGGAGGTTTTCTGCTGACCCCAGACTGTTGACTCTCGCACCGTAAGAACTAAAAATCCATTTATTTAGACTTCAAACACAACTGAAGTTATCTAGCAGGTTTGAAAAATGTTTTTTTTCTTTATTTTTCTCAAGGGAGGCAGCTTCACATTTTGAAAAGCCTCGCTTTAGATGCTTATTACGCTGAAGCCTAACGCGATTTCACATCACACATGACGATGGTTTAAACTCCCGAGCTTTGTTTGACTTTTGAAGCATTTTTTTTCTTCCAGAAAATGTTGGTTGAACTCAAAATTGGGGGGCGTCTGAATTTGGAGGTTCCCATGTATTTTGTATTTTTTTCACTTTCCACTTTTCTCTGTCATGGGTCGTCGCAGCAAGTCAATCCCTTGAACGATTGGGCGGCAGAGCAGGTCGTCCAGAAACCAGAAGGTTGGCAGTTTGATTCTCACCTTCTCCACCCAGTCACTGTTGTTGTGTCCCTGGGCAAGGCCCTTCACCCACCTTGCCTCCAGTGCTGCCCATACTAGTGTATGAATATGAATGAGCATATGAGGGTGGGCGGAGATGGCCGTAGGCGTGAATTGGCAGCCATGTTTCTGTCAGTGTAGCGCTTCGGGTGCCTTGAAAAGCGCTACATACAATGAAATCCATTATTATTATTAATGGTTTTGGCTAGGTTTTCACACCGGATACCCTTCCTGACGCAACTCTGAATCGGACCCATACCTTCTGCCTTGAAAGGCAGTACCATTACGCCACCAAGGATGTTTCCCTGTATTTTGTATCACCCCTACTAATTACAAATGACGTAAGTCATTAAAACAACAATGCCAGCGGTGACCCCAGTCTTCATGCAGACGTGCTCACGCACCTGACATTTGGTGGAGCGGCTGGTTGTCTTTGAACCACGTGAGGCGGGGCAGAGGTCTCCCTTCCACGTCACACTCCATGCGCAGCGATTCCGTCACATTCACAGTCTGGTTGGTGAGGCTGCGCCTGTACCGAGGCGCCTCCAAGCCTGAGGAGAAACACACTGAGGTTGGAGCAGAGAAAAAGCAGATGCACATTGTGTGTGAAATATCATTTAAAAACACTGTAGATTGTGCATGATATCTATCCAGGGTTCTCATAGGACTGCAGAGAGGGCAGGGGTGACGAAAATCCTATTAGAGTGTACATCTCATAGGCAGTCATGCGAGGTTACACTATGTGAGTGGATGTAAGTGCACATTTTGTGTTTTTCAGCCCTGCAGCGCCTCAGCTCGCCTTTCTGTCCCATTGATGCGGTCAGTGCCAAGCAGGTACACATCCTGTTAATGTTTGTGTAGACTTGCGTGGGCTGCTCTCTGCAGCAGTGTGCATTTGTTACTCTGCAGACAAGCCTGCTGTGTATTTTAAGGGTGCCACGGTTTTATAGCTATTGTGCTCATGGATGATTGAGTCTGATGCATCCATTTCTTTTATCCCTCACCTTTCACAGACATATATTGGAACAGACAGTGCTTCTCGCCGCTCCGTCTGCTCTGAGCCTCACATACATAGTGACCCTCATCCTGCAGTTGTATGGCAGGAATGGTGAAAACCAGGACCCAGCTGTTGGACAGCCGCTGGAAAGAGAGCTGTCCATCAAGGGCGACGGCATAGAGGTGCACGCTTCTGCAGTCCAGCTCCTGGGGCTTGCCCTGCAGGGCAAGGGGTTCCAGGCGGTACCACTGCAGCTGCTCGTAGGTGTAATTGTCTGCACTGCAGCTTAAAGATGCCGTCTCCTGCTCCAGAGGATTCTCGGATGGATGCACATCCACGCTGAACCCCTCAGGGATGGCTGTAATCATAGAAAAAAACAAGCATTTAATGTGAAAGGAAATCTTGCAGTACACAACCTCCCTAAAGGCTGTTTTTTCCCCTCTATTCCAGTGATGTACAGCCACATGCTTCTCCTTGACCCGAGGCTTCAGCTGCCACTGTCTGACACTCTGTATGTCCACTATGCCCACACTACTGTCATATTTTCAGAAAAAGAAATTGTGTGGAGCTGTTCAACTGTGGAATATACACCAACCCACAACTTGCACAGTCTAACAAGATCCAACACAAAACATACATCAAAAATCGAGCCTTGACGCTGGAAGTCCCACTTCCTACTGAGAACTTTATGTGTGTCTCTAGCTTTAATGCTAATGAGCCGTGTTTGTCAGTGCCTGTCTCCGACAGAGTGTGTGGCTCCAAGAAGTGCTCCTGTGCACTTAATCCACTTTTTACATACACGGGTAGTCCTCAGGTTACGAACGAGTTCCGCTCCTAGGCTGTGATGTAAGTGGAGTTTGAGTGGGAACCGTCGGGACTTATACCTACGTTATACCTAAATGACATCTTAAGCCACTCAAGCTGTCCACAGAACACATGAAGGACATACAAAGTAGCGTAATAAAAAGATTAAATACAATAATGAAATGAAACGGTAATAAAAAGTGGACGACTCCTTACTTTTATCCCTGTGGTTGTCTTGTAGTGCCTTTCTACCCTTTTCTTCTCCTTGTAACACCGCACAGAATCCATGACCCCCCTCAAGCATTCATTAGCATTCACTAATCTCCATCCTTAACGATTAGTCGCGACAGGCGAGCGGTCAAGCGTGTCTCTTCTCTGAGCTTTTTATGATGTTCATTTTCTCTTCCACGCCGATGGCTTTCCTCTTCTGCCACTTGAAGTGTAAAAAGTACGGATGCTCCGATCAGAGTTTGATGCTGCCGATTCTGATACCGATCATCCATGGTACCGTTACCGTTTACATAGATTAGTTAGACATTTTTCAATGTAGTTATGACGAGTGCTGTTGGCTAGGGGTGCCGTATGAGAGGGAAAAGTCAGGAAAATTCCAGTGTGAAGGGAAGTGGGAGGAGGACACCACCCAAGACACTACACTGCACGTAGGGATGACTACATGCTGCAGGCTGCAATGGTACAAGCCACAGGTGATCGGTTTTATGATCGCCGTTTCAAGGCATTTATCGGCATATGCCGATTACATGCTTTTTCCACGGAAATCGTCCGATAATGATCGGCGGCCGATCGATCAGAACATCCCTGTAGTAAAAAGTTAGCTAAAAATCATCAGCTAATGTTATTCTTCCAGAGTGTGGCTGAGAAGGCACACATTGAATTCATCCACCCAGCACGAGGCACACACTGCTTTCTCGTGCCGTAACTAGTTTTACAGCGAGTATCGTGTTTACAGACCAAAATTATGTTTTTAATTCTTTTCTGGCGGCGCTTTCGTAAGCACAAAACAAAACGGAACACTGTAAACCGAGGACCACCTGTACACTGTAATTCTGCACTTGTCCAATGTAATAGATGCCATATACTGTATCAGATACAACAATGTAACTTTCAGGAGTGGGACAGCAGGGCACCGGTCCAGGCTTTATTTTGAGATGTGTAGTGAAGCCTTTTTCTTTTTCATAAAGATGGGCCCCTTGAAGTGGTGGGCATATACACGGGGTGAGCTCATCTAGCTAGGGGTGAGTCAGAGGCAGTATCGTGTCCATGAGGAAGGAGGTTTTTCCTTCATGACGGCATGAAAACCCGGTCTATGATGTCATCAGTGGTTGACTCCCAAAAATGTTACCACAAAACACGTTTTTATAGTTTTATGTGCATAAAACAATTCTAAATGCACATAAATGAATGAAAGGGATAAATCAGCATTTAAGGTCTCATTGGAAACGTGACTATTCCCAAAGACACGATGTGGCAGTGAGATCAACATCTTACCCTTCAACACCACCTTCCTGTTTTTTCATGAGTTATGTCTTTGTTTCTCACCTTCTTTATCAAAATGATGACACTTGCAACTTTCTTTGGCTCCATTTTGGGTTAGGTGAGAAACCCTATTGAATTTAACAAATAACTCATGGCAAAACAGGAAGGTGGTGTTGAAGAGGACGATCTCGATCTCGCTGCCATATCGTGGTCTGTCATGTCTGTCGAGAACACCCCTGCAATGTTCTTTTATTCCTTTCATTCATCGTTTATATGTATGTATATGCATTGTTTTCCGCATGTAAAAGCATTAAAACATGTTTTGTGTTGACATTTTTGTCTTTCTGGAATGGATTAATTCAATTTACATTTATTTCTTGTTTCGGTTTGACTTTCTGGAACAAATGAATGATGCTACAGATTCCACTGTATTGAATTTCATCCAATGTTGTGGCCCATTGGTGTATTTTTACTCACATATTTAATACAAGGCTGTAACTTTACCAATATTTAGGAACGACTCATGTGAGCGTCACACTTTTGCAACTGTGGCCTATTCAATAATACATCCGTGTTCTTTGGTCAAAAATGATGTTGCTATTGAATATTTAAACACCACCTTCCAAGGCTGTGAGCGAATACTGATGCACAAAAAGTACTGATATCTCAAACCTGGATGAATAACACTAAAGTAAACAGCAAGTATCAATTTCAGGGAGGGAAAGGATGATCCGCCGTACTCACTGGTTACATAGAAGTAAATCAGTCGTTCGTCTTTCCCGACTTTATTCTCTGCAGCGCACTTGTACAGGAGTGAAACACTGGCGTTGCGAATCTGCAGCCGGCTCACTGTCTGTAAAGGTGACAAAAGGTGGAGTAAGTATATAATTTTCTCTGAGCAGACATCAAGCAGATTGTGCGCTGGTTGAACACAGCAACGTTCACTCTAATACGAGTGAAAACAACACTCGTGTGTCAGTTTCCGTTTGTTTTCCTGCACTGATTTCCTCTCATATGCCGAGGTGAGGACGTGCACATGTGCGTCTGGGTGTGTTTACACGCAACCCTCGCAGGAAGCCTGCAGAGGAAGACTGTTCTAAATATTTCTACTGTGGAAATGGGTCTTGATTGACAAATTATGTTATGGAGCTCAGAATTTGGGACGCTCCCATAAAAACATCTCAGTTCATAGATGAGACCACTTTTTCAAATCATGTTCCCTCTCGTTTTCTTGATCACGTTCTGCTGCTTAAGAATGAAAACTCAAACTTGTTTAACCTTTGGTCGTCCGTCCACGAGTTCAACTGATGTTTCAATAGCGTCCATTTCATTCACGGCCGTTTCCGAGCAAATGTCCTGCCAGTCCTGACAGTCCCGGGCAATGTCAGTGCGGGCCTTCCTGTCTGGTCGGACCCTGGAGAGAAACACATTGAAGACGTCTCCCCTCATTGACATGCGGAGCAGTGGTGGGTGGATGGAGCACCACATCAAACCACACGCTGGTTTGCCTGTCATATCTCAAAAACGACAATCAGTCATTGAGATGCAGTCTATGTGCATCATACTAATGACACTTGCAACAGAATATGATTATTATCACCTCCAGGTACTGATCCCTCTGAGAAAACCACTAATAGGGGATTTATCTATTATCTACTGTAGTCACCATGATAATATGCCCAGCAAAGTTTTCAAGTACCCTGCCAAATAAACAGAAGCAGCTCTGTGACGCTGGTAGCAGACGAGTATTCTCCCATACATTCATTTAATTGTGGTGGCACAGTGAATGTAGCTTGTCTTTAGTAGTTCAGTCGGTGGTGTTATGCATCGTGAACACACCTCATAGGGATCTGTGTTGCCAACTTAGGAGGCTTGTCTATGTATTTAGCCAGTATACAGACCACTCTAGATACTCTTTTTTTTTAGACAGCGTCTAGCAGCAAAGCAGCAAATCTAGAGACTGTTACTGGCTAAAAATTACATTTCCCATGATGCTTAGAGGATGCTCAGGCGGTAGTGCCGTGGACGAGTGAAGCGGAAGATAATATCATGTTTTGAAGTCTTATACAGTGATCTCTGACACATCTTAAGTAAGTTTGATCAAGTGTAGAATTACCACAGCTTCTGTTTGGACTGCTCGGACCACCACCATCCACCACCACGGGTTTCAAAAGGCTGCACTACTGCGTGATGGAGAGGATAGCTAAATGGCTAATTTGCCTCAAGACAAAAGTGACAACAAGAACGACAACGAAAGAGAGACCGACAAAGCGTGTGACGAAGGAATTGTGCGGCTGTTCAATTGAGATGCTAAAGAAGACGACTTCAGTGGTTTTGGTTCCCAGGAGGGGGAGGAGAATGGCGATTAATGACTTTTCTGGTAGGCTACTGTTTAACAAACCATGGTACACACATCTTTCGGCACTGTTTGGGAAAAAACATGTATTTAATCAGAAGTTTAAAAAATGCGACCTATATATGTACAAATCTTTTTTTCTGTTTAAATTTAGTGGGTGCAGCTTACATACTAGTGCGCTCTATAGTCCGGAAATTACGATACATGCACATGTGTCACGACCAATTATGTACATTATTGTCATCTAGCATTCCCCAAACCCACTACCACAAAGTACTGCAAATGATTTGTAATGGAAATATTTCTTTATTTGAATTTATGGGGAATGTGGCGTATAAAATGAAGGCAATAATGTCCTAAGTATGAGGAAAAAGTGTAATATAGAATTAAAGTCAACTGTTTGTAGCTATAAAGTTGCATTTGCCGTTATTAAATGTCTAAATGATATCGTTATACAAATTTGATTCAGCAGTGTGAACCTGGCCTGCCATGCATTCAGATAATATCGTAATACTGTAAGAAATGTAACTGATCACCCGACAGGAGGCAATTTTATGAACTTGACATAGTTAAGTAACTGGATGAGATTTTTTAAATGTTTTTTCCTCTTCCTAACTTTCCTCTTTATTCTCTAAAATACTGTCTTCATAGAATTCCGACTATATTCTCAAAATACCACAACTTATTTTCTTGATATATTATGTCATTTCTCATAATAATTCATTTTTTCTGGTGGCCCAACTACTCTTTTGTAGAAAGAGAAACAAAGAACCAAAGTAAACCTTTGGTTAATATAAACTTAACAGTGTGATAGTTCTTGTTTTTTTGTTGTAGTTTGTTTTATTCTGAAAAGGTTGAATAAAGTTATTGAATTTTGCATTATGACTGGTGCTAATCCATATTATCTTGCAATACCACTTTGCTCCTTAAGGGGCAATGTTGAGTGCCTGGACACGACGTGCTACTTCTCAACATTCCCCTTGAGCTAATGCTAAGGAAGTTAGCATGTCTGTAAATGAACGTGGACTCCCACTCAGGTAAGACGCTGAGACATGTCTTTATCTTGACAAAAGTTAGGACTAGTAATAGCCACATATCAAAATATTTCACAAAACATTTTCCAATGTGTCTTTTTGTTCATAAATCATTGAGCAGGTGGTTTGAATACAAACAACAGGCCAATGTGGCCCACCACAGATATAGCAGCATGCTTACCTATTAAATTAAGAAAAGGTCAACAAAAACATACCTAAGGGCCCATGAAATTACTCTGAAGAAACATTTGACGCAAATACCTAAAACTAAATGTGTGACCTATGAGGATACACTTGGCACACCCACGTTGAAGGTGAGGCAGCCTGCAATAGCCTCCAGCCTATATGAAGCTCAAATGAAGCATGCCGGACGGAGGTTAATATTAGAGGAATATAGTAAGCGTCACACCCGGGGTTAAAGAAATATGAAAAAGCCCCCCCGCCCCCGAAATGTATGGTTGTGCGAAGAATCTATTAAAGCCTGTCAGGAGATTGAGTTCAGATGGAGAATGGGAAACAAAGCCCAAGGCAGCAAAATGTATGCCTCACAATAAGAGTGTGTGGATGTGTGAGCGGTTAAGTTGTGTTATGATTTATAGCAGCCTAATATGTGCTCAAACACACTTTGTTGCTTCATGTGCATTTGCAGCACATTAGCATACGTGCGTTGGTGCTGTTAGAGAGCGTGAGAGAGAGCGCTGGATCATGGATGATATTATAGAGCAGGGAAGGATCCATCAGACCGACTCCAGCTTTTGTCTTTATCGACTTCTTCTCTGCCAGTCACTCGGCTGTGCGCCATTCTTCATCCTATCCTGTTCACTCAGCCTCACATCACGCTTCACGCACTGCATGCCGCTCCATTTATTTTTGGTTCTGTTGTATCAAAACTTCTGTTCCCGCACTGATTACATGGAGTAAAGGCAGCCCAAGTGAGAGGCGATTTTTTTCATACCTGTGGGTGCTGTTGAGAACACATGGGCCCCAGCTCCTCCACTGCCAGCTGATGGTGGGAGCTGGGAGGCCATAGGCGGTGCATGTTAGCGTCTGGGTGCTGCCGCTGGGATAAGGACTGGATGGTTCGGCCACTTCTTTCTCATTTATTTGTGGAGAAACTGTGGTCAAAGAGAGGCAGTCATAAAGCAGCTGTACTATTTAGTGTGTTCCCAGTGTGTTTGCTGGACTGTGTGCAGCGCAACAGTGCAAACAGAAGGAAAACACACAGGCACTCACAGAGTAAAACCCTAATCCTTTTTGGATCAGCGGCAAATTGTACCCGTTCACTGAAGGACACCTCCTTTTTGAAATGGAGAAAAACTGTGTTTGTATCAAAAACATTCATTGATTCATTCATTTTCTATGCCGCTTAATCCTCATTAGCATCACGGGGGTATGCTGGAGCCTATCCCAGCTGACTTTGGTCGAGAGGCGGGGTACACCCTGGACTGGTCGCCGGCCAATCGCAGGGCACATATAGACAAACAACCATTCACACTCACATGCATACCTATGGACAATTTAGAGTTGCCAATTAACACATTGTGCATGTTTTTGGACATGTGGGAGGAAGCCGGAGTACCCGGGGAAAACCCACGCACGCACTGGGAGAACATGCAAACTCCACACAAAAATGTCCAAACAGAGATTTGATCGTATCAAAAACAGCATTTTAGATATTGAAAAAAATAGAAATCAAATATCAATGGTGTAAGTACTATAAAGTATTATCTTTTTACACTTGTGTAACAGTTAAAAATGCTAAAATGTTACTTGAAATGGTGCACTTAATAAAGGTTTCATACTGGCAGTATTTTGACCCTGGATTTGACTACTTCCATTACTACATATGGGAAAATTCAAAATACAGTCAAACTTGGGATTTCATATTCCCCGGTTTTTGTATGATTTGGTTTTTGTCTACATTTTGCCTTGTTTTTTCTACACTGTATCGGTTTTTGTACAGTATTGCACATAACAAACTAGTCCGTTTGCCCTGTATTGTATTGTTCCACAGAACCGAGTGCCCAAACAAAGCACCTTCATCAATGTGACTGTTAAATAATCCACCATGGAGCCAAAGAACATTGCGAGTGCTCGCATTTTCATAAAGAAGGTGAGAAATGGTCTTAAATTTGATCTTGCCAGAATGCACTGGAAGTCCGCATCAAAAAGTTCCAGCCATCCGTCATTTATAATTATTTTGCATTGTTTTCTGTACATACAACTATAATTATTGTCCATAAAATGAACGGATTCATTGGATTTACATTATTTCCTATAGGAATTATTGCATTTTTGGTGAATTGTTTGGAACTAATTAACAAAAACCGAGGTAGCACTGTATGAACAAACCAGAGGTCCTGGAACAGATGTTATGTATATAATAATTGTAAATCATAAGAGATGTACATAAAATGGAAATTTGAAGAACATTTCACTCTAATTTTCATATTGAGTAGGTGGCGTTTTTAATTTGGTACACATTTCCTTGAGAAATACCCGAGAGGCATGAGCCAAGAAGAGAATCTTCTTCCAAGAAGCAAATCAAAACTGACTTTTGGAAAAGGTCTCTACAGCCTTAAAGCCATTTTTTTAGAAAAAAATAAAGTCTAAACTTTGGTTAAGCTTTTCCCTTCCTCTCTCCGCACGATTGGGAATGTTTTCATGGCTCTTCCAACCATCCAAAACACACATGGACAAAAAACTAGCCAACATTTATGGGAATACAGTAATGCCAGTGCGATGAAATGCATTATGCCCTTTAATCCATTCTTGCAAATATGTTTTATGTAAACACATTTTTACCATCATATAAATAACATACATAACCTCATGTACACATGGAATGCAGCCTAATAAGGCAATTACCATTGACAACAAGCGTGATGTTCAGTCTCCTTTCTAGAGCAGCTGCACTGTTCTTCAGCACCACCGTGTAGAAGCCAGCATCCCCAGGACCAACATCCCTGATCTCCAAAGCGTGGTTAAGGTGAATCCTCATACGCTTCATCTTGAACTCTGGTTGCCCAGTAATCAGCTTTCCGTCTTTGTACCTTGACGTGCAACACAAAAAAGCACAGCTGCTACCGTGCCTCCAGGTGAGTTGTGCGCCTCCTAATTAAGTGTGTAAATCTCAAGGTAGGGAGGCCTAATCATGCTTTTAGAAATTGCTTGTTAGACTTAATGGACACAACAGGGAGCCTCAACGTACCATCGTGTTCCAGGCGTAGGGAATGCTGAGACATTTACATGTAATTTGAAGGACTTCTGGCCTGATGTTACCTCCAGCACTGGTCCGCTCCTGTAGTCCAGGCTTATAAATGGCTTTTCTAGGATAAAATACATAGTCTAGTATAGTTAAGAGCAGCGAAGGTAATCCTATACACAGTAGGCCATTAATGGTGAAATGTAACAAGGCAGGCGAAACAAGCAGCACATATTTAATTAAACAATGGCAGAGAGTTGAAGTATGACAAATTTTTTTGCAGTGTTTGTTTGTGAGTAATGTCAACATTGAGGACTGAGTTTGAGTTAATGCCATAATTTAATAATACATTTCAAAACAGTAGAGCAAGTTAGCCTCTCTTTTACACAGTTCAATGGCTAAATATTAATATTTAATTTATGTTGTCATTATTATTTTTATGTCTGACTACACATCACTGGGTATACCTGATCCAGTTCTATTCAGATTTGGCTAACATACTGGCACAACATCAATTTTTCTATATTATTTTGACCCCTCTAACGCTGTAAAAGTCTGAATGTGACTTTGCAAAGTCTGACACATCAAAATCTGTCTACTAGAAAATAATTTGGAATGGTAGTTTTGTCGTATGCGTTGATGTGCCATTTTTTTAGATATTAAAATGTCATTGGAAATGTCACATATGGGTGCATACCGTGAACTATGACTTGCATTGTTTGGGTCTGTGTGGACTCCATGCTGGTAACATTGCAGGTATACGGGCCCGTGTCAGAAACAGCGGCGCTGTGGATGGTCAGGATGCTGACCGTCTCTGTGATGTGAGACAGAGATTCTCGGTGGAATTTAATGTCTACTGAACTGTTGGTCTGGTGAGAGGGGACAAGAGGATGGGCTTTGTTAATTTGGTAATTTCATGACCTGCCACTGTAAAATCCATTCCTGGGAGCTGCTGATTACCTGTTTTCCCGGGTAGGACCACCACATGGTCACCGGAGCATCGAACTCCACCTGTGCCGTGCAGTTCATGGTGAGGGCCTCCCCGACTATCAGCTCCATGGGCTCTTCGGGAAACATCTTAACGTCGTAAACCTGACTTCCTGTCAGGGAAACGGGGGGGAGGTCACAGTGACATTGTCATTGGTTTTTCCTTCCTCAAACAGCCAAAGGAAGTGGCTACTCGCACCCTCCTACTAAACACAAGCTTACGGTGTTTCCATTGATGTGCCAAAGTACTGACATTACACGGATGTAGTGATGTTGCAATTGAAGATTGAAGACAAAAACAGTAAGATATCTTTGGACACCGGCCACTGCCTCTCTGCGGTCCTTGGAAATTTGCTGTCAGCATATACAGTAGCTCTGCTGTGTGTGCCGGAGTATTTGGTTGCGCGATCGTTTTAGCGGCCCATAAATGTTCCGGTTGAATACACGCACTCTGTATTCTCTTCTGACTGATGTGGCTGTTACTTTTGGCCAGCAGCGGAGGCTATGACTTTCTCTTCACCCTTGCAAGTGAAAGGTGAGCAATCTCACACAAGCCTTGCATATAGCCAGTGGGTCTTTGACAGGATCATTTCACGAGTAAAAATGAAATCTCCCTTTTTCATCTTAATTTGCTCAAAATGTAACCATGCCTTCAATCCATTTGTTCTTTTTCTTTCATTCCGTGCACATAGGCTGCCATAAAATAGCGAATAGCTCTTTGGGGAGAAGAAAAGATGAAACAAAATCCAGGGAATGGCCAAGGACTAATTACCATGCACAATTAGGATGGCGACAAATCCAGTGCCACATTTATATTTAGACCCGACTGCAATAAGTGAATTTCCGCAAAGTAGGATTCAATGTTAATAAATGGAATGTTTTTCTAATTTGAGCACTGTTTATGATTTTCTAAATATGATTATTACTATTATTAGAACCCTGTAGGCATAAAATAACACCCCTATAGTCACCTTTACACTCCTGTTATTCTTCGTTTACAACACATTGCTCAACTGTAATGCGCAGGCTACGGGATCACTGCAGGGACACAAGAGACGACCACCGCTTTAAACACAGCATGTTACCAAGCTAAATAGCTGAATAGCCTCCAATTTATTTAATCAGTTTCAAACAGAGTGGGGAAGAAGGACAAAGTAAGTCCACAAACTTGCACACAGAATGTGTGCCATTGCTGACTCCATGCTGTGTGAAGGTAATCCAATGTCATGTCTCATCAGTGTAACATTACTGATGCCTAGTGACCATAATATTACATATATCTTGTCTTTCAATATTTTTTGACTAATAGGCCATAGTCAACCACAAAACAGAGGTCATTTATTAATTAATTAATTTTCTAAAAACTGCTTATGAGCGAGTGTGGGAGAGATGTTCGAACAGCGATGTAGCGAGGGACGACTGTAAAGGCAAAATATTCTCAACCAGCCTTCCCTGCATCGTGGGTCAGGAACCAAAATGGATCCTTGGTCAGTTATATTGAGTTGACTTTCCGGAGTAAATGCTGTAAGCTGTTTTACTGATCATCACACAGACATAAGCAAAACGTTTGTTGATCTATCCTTGCCGAAATAAATGCTCTTGTGTCCATTAATATTAGTTCATGTTAGGTTATGATGAATTTCTTGGGACGAACCATATCCTGGGTCTTTGGATTAAAACATTTGGGACACCATGGTCTTAAAACAACGGCTCCAAAATGAGACATTAAGTTCAAGTTTTGCACACACACCTGCTGCCAAGGCAGCCCACCTTCCCCATATTACGGTAGCAAACTTCCCTAATGTCCTTAAAAGATGGAAGATTAAATCTGCAAACAATTGTGGATCACCAAATCGAGTTTAATGATGAGCTCATGTGTTTTTCTGTTGCTTCATTCATTCTTTTTAAAAAAAAATTTTTTGTCCTGTCCAGCCATTAGGGCAGATAGTACTGTTGATCTAACTGCCCTTACATGCTCAACAGATTTGCTCTGCCAGGGAAAAGTGTGAGATGCTCTTACCCCTGTTATACAAAATTTATTTGACTTTGATGTTTTGTTCTTATGCAAATTTGTAGCGGCCAGACTGGAACGGGGGGGGATACAGAAGAAAAGAAAAGAAAACAGGGGGGAGAGGGGGGGAGTGCGGGGACAAAACAGAGAGAGACAAGGGCAACAGCAACTAACAGAGGGGGGAGTGCGGGGACAAAACAGAGAGCGACAAGGACAACAGCAACAAAAACAATTTTGACAACAACAACAGAACAACAGAAACAAATGTCTGTGACGGCTATAAAGACCATGACGGAGAGGACAAAATATATCAAAAACCACAATGATCATAATGCATCAAAATAGTCATACATATTAGTAGTAATAGTAGTAATTAAATTATTAACTACGATAGTGAACAGAATGACAATAACTGAAATGCACACAATTGCCGATATCACCATCACTGTAATAAAACCAACAACATAATAACGTCCTGGTTAACTCAGTGAGTTATGTGGGGAAGTACGTATGTGCTGTGAGTGTGTATATGTACGTGTGTACTGTTGCTTCATTCATTCAACTTTCAGGAGGGAGTGGCAACTTTTATGTATACAGTAAGGTAATTATTTCATTTCCATTTTGGTTTGACTGTCTGATATCCAAAAAAACTTTTAGTATTATCAAACTTTTAGGGCGAAGGTGATTGATTCCATGTGATTGTATCTACCCTCTAAGTCATCCATCCACCCATCCATTCCCGCCAGCCATTTTTGATAGTTTATGTTGTTCAGGATCAGGGGTGAGCTGGAGGCTATCCTAGCCGGCAGTCTCAATACGGACACAAGACAATTAATTAATAATTAGGGCAAATTAATCACAGTTTCCACTTAATTAATCATGATTAATCACCATTTCCAACTATGTGTGAAATATGCCATATTATTAACATCTTCAAATGACTAAAAATTAAGTCAAGCTAAAAAAATGTCTGAAAATCTATTTGCCTAACAGCAGTCTCTTTAATAGTAGCACAACATTTGAATTACACTTTAACCATGTTTTATGAGCCGTTAAGAGTTGCGTTCAAAGACACCAAGTAATTTAAGTAATAATTAATTATTAAGTAATAATTAATTTTAATTCACGTTTTGAGTGTATAGTATTTTCTGGGATTTCCGATCATACTTAAATGCATCAAATTGTACTTCCGCAGTAAGAGTTACATTAGTGAGTGCTAATAATATCCACTTATTGTTTTTCTTAGTCTTTCTGTTTATTTAAACCAAACCTACGCGCATAATTACGACATTATTGTGATTTTCGGAGTGTCCATGAATGCATCTCGTGGCCGTCTCATGAGAATGAGGAAGTGTCGTTCCGAGGAGGACTAGAGACGTTTTTTGTCTGTTGGAGATACATATGCGGTGTTGGAATTGCACTGCTGTTGATGTGTTCAGGTCAGAATAAAGTTATAAAAGAGCGTCAGACTTTATGTGATTGTGTGGGGAGACTACACTATGCTTCAGTCTGCTGTCATAATAGAGAGTTATGGCTTTACATGATGCGCCTGCGTTAATAAAAAAATTGTAATGTAATTAATGTAATAAATTTCTTACCGCCATTAACAGGCTATTTTTGACAGCCCTACTAATAAATAAACAAGAGTCAGCACAATGGCCTTTTTGTATACAAGGATGTGCTTTGTCCCTAACATTTGATCGCAGCCTGTTTTCTTAACTCTGGCTATGTCGGTGATGGAAACAGCATTCTGTAATTCTCAACAGTCAGTCAACAGCCTCCTATGATCCGCTCAATCCTTTCATCATGTCATCTCCCTTCATTGATATTTCATTGCCTCTTCAAGCATGTTCACAGCTACTGAGTGTTTGTTTACCTGTAGTGTGGATCAGGTAGTTAGCCGACTGATACTCTTTGCCTTCAATGGTGGCGACACATGAAAGGCCGATGAGCATTGGATCGCTGTCGATGATGTGTCTGGGAATGGACCAGCCTCGCTTGTTGTCCCACATCAATCCGTTCTTCTCCAGAGGTTTTGGATACTGCAATCACACAATAACAGCAGTACAACCAATTAAATGTTCACTCATATTTGATTCGAGTAATAAAATTAGTGTCTTTGTACAAACCGCGTAAAGTGTGACATTGAGGTCGGGCACTGTGACCAAACATGGAACGATGATGTGCGTGGAATAGCGTGTGATAAAAATGGTCTCCAGGTTATTGATGTTGCTGTTCCTCCTGAGGAAGGGTTCTTCGGGGTCTGGATGCCGATAGAAACAGCAGGCCATTAATAAGTAACCCTCATAGCAGCCGGTGTAATTGCAGCCATTACAGAAAGCCAAATATATCACAGACTCATAATGACCCCAAAGAGCAAACCGCATGAGAGGTTTATTGATATTACCACAATATGCATCATTTCACTGTATCCCTACATTTTGCCTTCATTGCCAACACCTTGAATTTCTTCCTTTTGGGACTCACAGCTAATGTAGTGCTAATGTTGTGTCACCCATTTACACTGCAGCTGTTATCGCCGTTAAAGCTCATATTGCCGCAGCATGAGTGCGCACCGCCGGGCTTATCTCTCACGCTTTTCACGCCAGTGCCATCAGCTTTTGTACGCCAGCCATAGATTATGTATCACTGCAAACTACTCACTACTTTTTCATTTCTTTTTCACAGTCGAACAAGGCTCCAAGGCCAGAGAAGTGCACACACAAATAATATATAACTCTTCACAGGCAATCACAGCTGATATTACGCAGCAATATGGAAAGAGGGGTGTGCAGAATTTAAGTGAGTGTGGGTATATAGTGTGCAGAGCAGACAGGTTAAAGGGCCACCATCTGGTTGGTTAACTGCATCCACATGTGGCCATCCCTCTTAACCAGCATCACGCTGGCTTCTAATTGATGGTTGCAACCTTCATCTGCTTCTGATCAGCTCCCATGCTTGGATGTTTGGAAGCTGTTTTGGCACCTGGTCAGGGGGAATAATCAGGCAGGCAGGCATACCTGGCAGTGGGCTTCACTGGATTGATGTTCCAACTGGCCCCTGATGTCAATATGATTTAAATGAATGTCTGTAATGTAAGTAATGTAATCAGCTGATCAGGACAATGTCAACATCAGTTTTCTATAACACACACTGATTATAGCTGATGTTTATATGACACTTACATGTTGTTTCTGAGTGACTGTTAAGCGCAAAGCTGGAATGTTTTCTATCTCCTCTTCACATTTTGAGAATTTGGAATAAAAATAAGAGTTGCTCATCTACTTCTAAATCCATTAAAGGGTCAAACCCCGCAAGAAAACTGTAATTAACTGTAGAGCAATGTTTTCAGTAACATTTTAACATTCTTAACTGACATACAAGTGTAAAAATACAGTAATGTAGTTGTTTTCGGCTTTTCCCATCGGGTCATCAGAGACTCGCAAGGCACAGTTTTTTTGGCTTAGTTTTGACGCCACAAATCGAACTCAAAAGGCCACACTCACACACACAGCACTACAAATAGTGTGGAAAGGAAAGATAATGCATTGTAAAAATAAGTAATGTAAACCACTGCACTGTTAATGTTAAATATGAAAACGATCAAATACTATCTTGCTATCAGCTAGCTCCAATATCCAAGGCTGCATTGCCAATATTAATGATTAATTCAAAATTGCTGTGTCACCTTTCAAGACACCGACCATAATTGACAAGTTCGGAGTAAGATTGATTAGGAGACAGGGTAATGCACTCTAATATGATGTGCAACCCTGAAACCAAGAGAGACGAGGTTTGAAACGCAGCTAATTTTTCAGCCGTTATCATAACTGACATTTTTGGCAGTCAGCAATTCCATTAATTTTACCTTGGGAGAAGATGAATTTATACAAAGCAGCTCTTTCATATCTCATTATTCACAAAATAGCAAACAATCTCTCCAATTCATAAAAAGTATGAATGGAGCTTATCAACCACACTGAATCTCTAATTTCCGAAACGTTAATCCAGATAGTCTCGTACATACATGTGGTTCTTCTAATAACAGAGGAGCTGCTTTGATATTGAAATGATAATCGAAGAGGAGAAATGTTTTTGTGGGATATTGTTTTGTTTTGTTTTTAAAATGTCCCACAAAAAAGAGAAACTAAACACCAGGTCCACACAGCCAAACCAAAGATCTGCTGACCAGATTCAGTTCCCCTCCTGTAACTTTGTTCAGCTGCAGAGCAAATTTTGTTGAAAGAGATATGTGCTGAAAGAGCAACTATTCAAACAGGGAAAGTGATAGCTATTGTTCAAATGTAAGCAAATTGATGTTGTCTTCAGTTGGATCCTCTTATTTGAATCATGTGGCTTGCATGTAATACAATGAAATGTTCAGGCTGTATGGTGACTAATTGAGACATCCTCAATGTGTGCACGATGGAGACACACTCTTTACACTCTACTGTACTTTCCACACTATTCCATACAAAATTGTACTGACAGAAACTACGAAAACTAAACCGCCTTGGGTTAGTCGCAATGAGACATAACAACAAACAATACTGGAGATGCAGCAATGTAGAGACTGTGGCGTCTAATATTGCATCCTCCAGAGCTAAGGACAATAAGACTGATATTGTGCGGTGAAAAAGGGGCATAATTGACTGGTGCGCAACATTTTTTTTTTCATTCAACAGTGCATCTGCATGTTTGTGTGTGTGGTGGCTCACCCCTTACAAAGACATAAATGCTAACAGCTGTGGTTCCGTCAATGATGGCCTTCACATCCTTGTAGTGGCAGAGATAGCGGCCTGTGTCTTGAGCATGAGCCCAGTTCAGTATCAGCCTCTTGCAATATGGTCTCCCACGCTGACCCGGACACTCGCTGACCAGGACTGCCCTCTCCTCGGGGGCCCTAGTGAAGGGCGATTGGGCCTGACGCTCACTTAGCTCCTGTCCCACTAGAGACTGGTCGGGCCAGGCCCAAGTGAGAGTGTGTTGCCCTCTGAAGGGAGACCAAAGAGAGGTCATATTCATGGTCACTTCAAGGTGAATATGAAATAGCCTTCATGGAGGAAAAGGCTTCTTGAGACGTCATCTGTACTTCTGTGAAGAAGGTGTCGGATGTTTCGCTCCTTATCCGAAGAGCTTCGTCAGCGAACTAATAAGTGCTGGTAGCCTAGGCCTTAAATACAGTAAGAGTGGGCGGAATTGGTGTGCCAACACCCTCCTCCTATTGGTTCCTTACACTAAGCCTGGGCGGAGTAGTGGTATAATCCTTTCCTGCTATTAACACCTCCGATAAAAGGGAAGTGTCGCTCCCTGAGTTGGGTATGAACGACTCTGATACTGGCTCGTTAGCATCTATTGTTCTGGCTCGGCCCTGGCTTCACCTCATTTGCAAGCCTAAGAGCTGTGGGTTTTGGTCTCAGTAACCTGCTGAACACCGGGTCCAAATTAAACCTCAAACCACCATTCCGATTCAATGATGGGTTCTTTCCGCCCACTCTTACTGTATTTAAGGCCTAGGCTACCAGCACTCATTAGTTCGCTGACGAAGCTCTTCGGATGAGGAGCGAAACGTCCGACACCTTCTTCACAGAAGTACAGATGACATCTCAAGAAGCCTTTTCCTCGATGGACAACTCCTGTACGACTGAGAGCCTACACAGACGAATAGCCTTCATGTTCATTTTAGTAGCATAGAATCCTATCAGCTGTTGAGGTTTTGAACCTACAAGAGTCAAAAATGTTTCTGTGTGCATGTGAATGCCTGTTGGGTGTAATTTTGTAATTTCCTCTGTGCATCGATCCACACATCCCTGTTTGCTTTGTGGCTTAAATTGAGTTACATGTGCACATTGAAACCTGGAGGCATTGTGTGGGTACTATCTCCACCTACACATGTCCACATCTGAAGACAGTTCCAAATGATGATGACTGGAAATAACTCTGGAAATAGAGATATAAAAAGTATTCTTTGGGCTATTTTCCAGTCATTGTGATGGGTCAATTTTTGAGACATTTTTCTTTGTAAAAGTGTGTTAGTAAAGAATGTTCCAGACAGACAATGCCGAGGAGTGCTGGACACACAAGCTTTACTTGTTTACTCACTATGTAAGTCCAAGAACAAAAAATGATTCCAAAGAGAGCAACTTTCGTGCGTAAGAAAGAAACTTTTTGACTGATTGACACCTTGGCACTATAACACAGAAGATATTGTTTGACTATAAAATAGTGTGTTTGCAGCGTTTTTGGGAGCAGAAATATGTTGATGTTGATGAAAACAATATGTTTTTTGTGCAAGACCTTGGACATACCATTTTCTTTCCAATTAATTGTACAGTAGGCAAACTACTTTCTTCGGACAATTGCAGTTCTATTACCTTGACCTGTTTCACATTTGATGATACTAGCCCACTGTATGGTTTGTCTCGATGCATTGATTGGCTGATGTCATGGAAGGACAATCAACATTACATGACTATGAATTTCTGGATTCTATGTGTGGACAAGGCAGCTAAGAAAAAACGTTTGTGTTAACATTTCTGAACGGTGAACACTGCATTCCATGAATGCTTTATTGTATCTCATGATACTCAAGAGCCAAAATCTAGTTTAGCTTGCACAAGTATACTCTAACAGTCCATAAATACGGTACCTGCATGTGATAGTGAGTGTTTGGTGAACCGGGATCACTAGGTCATCTCTGGGGTGATCAAGAATGGGTGGAGTCATTGAAAAGCTGATGACTAGACCTGTGGAAAAGAACAAGAAACCTCTCTTAGATTCATGTCACATTCGGGATCAACCAGTTTTCATGGTTTGGAGGGGATGCTGTCAAATGTCAGACACACTTCAGGAATTTGTAAGCTGACCCAACAGCAGCCCAGATGCCAAGTTGTTCATTATATTTACAAGCGATGAGGAAAGCTGTGGATAATGATTTCCGGGCCAGACAGACAAACTCTGGGCCACTCAAGAGGTCATACAGCGCACCTGACTTCCTGCTTCCTCCTTGGCTCACAACGTCCAAACAGTGAAAATAATTTTTAGTTTTCAGTTTTTGTTTTTTTGTGACTAGTTGTCGACGAGACTCCAGTTAACCGAGCGTAGTCAAGTTGGCCTTGAGATCAAATCAGCCCTAGGAACCTACAGTATATATTGGAATACTGACATTTTCATATCAGTTTATACTAAAAACTGTTACCTTTTGGGAATCTGACTCCGGCATTTGGGAAATCCCCCTTTGTGCAAGACTCCAGACCTCAGAATTACATTGTTACTAGTTTACATCATGAATTTCTTTGTACCAGAAGAAAGCTACATACAATATAGAATGCTCTCTGTAGAGTGAAAACTAAGTTCAAATACAGTTCTCAGTTGAACATACATGCCTTGACATACATGGTTAAATCTGTTTACCAACTATGAAGAACGACGACATTCTGCCATCACACGCTTTGACACACTGACAGGTACTGTAAGTGACCGAGTTCGAATGAGGCTTGAGTGTAATGAATCGTAATTTCATTAAGATTAAGAAACATTTATGTTTTAGATGTCGCTCGAGATCTACTCCGGCGGCATGGCGCCTCGCGGTTGCATGATTCATGGGTGCATAGAGCTCCACTGACTGCACACTGACCCCTTGCCCCTGCTTTGGAGCGGGGCGGACCAGCGGAGTAAGAGCAGAAACTGCAGAAAAATATGCCCTTTCACTTTTAAGTGCCCAAATACCAGAAAACTCTCCAATTATGCTTGAAAAAGTTGCTAGGTTTATGGCCAGTCGCTTTTGAGAAATTATGTTGTAAATTAAAAAAAAAAAAAAAAAGAGAAATTTTGTCGCCAAGAGATTTTGGAATGTCGCCATATTTAATGACAAAGTCGCCAAGTTGGCAATACTGGTTGCTGTGTGTGTTTAACCCAGGCACACATCTTGACCAATGACATTTGCCTTTAACAGAAAAAAAAGCCAAGGAAAAAACTAATTGGCTCCCAATTGGGTCTCAACGACGCAAGCTGGCTCCTGTCGTTCATTTCAAAGAGCCTGGTCTTAGAGCCAGGCAGAGAGCTCTAAGAGCTCTTGACTCCTGTAACCCTTGAGATTCATCCTCCCATGTGTGCGATAAAAAGCATTCTTGACGTCGTTGATGTACTGAACACGGTGCTTTTGAGAAAACTACAGATCACTTATAGACAATTTCAATTTAACAATACAACAATACAATTTCTGATCAACTTCTTCAGCAACTTCTGATCAATCCATGTCAATTTCAGACTTAAAATAATGTACTGATTTAAGCCCCACCCATTTCCTGTTAAACAACACCCACTTCCAGTGTATGCTCCGCCGACTCTGAGTACTGATACGGATAGAGATCATTTACATGGGTGAACAGATACAGATAGTGGTGTACTCACTCATCCCTAATGGAAATCATGCTACCTATTATTAGTCACATGCATACCACATTCAGTTTTCTATTTATGACGGCTTCCAATCAAAAGTGGAGCAGTGATTCGTCAATGAAAGCTTATTAATCCAATGTATATACTACCCAAATAAGAGTGGCTTTATCTAGCCTTGTCTGCCCTTGGTGACACTCAGTGTAGCATTATTTGAATGTATATGTATGTATATTATTATTATTATTATTATTATTATGTTATATACCATACATGTTATCAATATTTATATATATTTTTATATAATCTATTTTCTGTTCATATATGTATTTCGATTCTCTTCTGTATATCCATCGTGTATATATTTTTTGTTTGCTATACCCGGTGTGGGTACAATGTACACAGAAATGTACAATATATATTTATTTTTGTATGGCTCAAAATAAATAGGCAAACAATCAATCAGACATCTGAGCAGACAGGTTGAAAACATGAGCACCTAATCAACTACTAACTGCCCATGAGTCATAGCACTCAGCCGCAAAAGGGTGGACTGCACTCTTCGGGTTGGGAGTGAGGTCTTCCCCTAGGTGGAGCAGTTCATGTATCTCGGGATCTTGTTGAAGCGTGAGAACGACAGACGAATTGGTGCAGCGTCAGCATGTGGTCACTGTGCTAGATTGTCTTGGTGAAGAGACAGCTGAGCCAGAAGGCAAAGCTCTTGATTTACTGGTCGATCTACATTGCTACCCTCACCTGTGGTCACAAGCTTTGGGTAGTGACCAAAAGAGCAAGATCGCAAATACACGCAAATACATGCGCCTGACATGGATTTCCTCCATAGCGGCTGCCCCTCACAGATATGGTTAGAAGCTCGGTCATCTGAGAGGAGGTCAAAGTAGAGGCACTGCTCCTTCACATCGAGAGGAAGGATTATGTCTCTGAGTGTCACAGCTGAATGCCTTGGTGTCCCCCTTGGTGGAACTGGAAGAGGTGGCTGGAAATCAGAAAGTCTGGGAGAGAGCAAGGGGGCCATATGAGCAAAGGATGCACATCGCTGCCCTGACACGTATATGTGGTGTCAAGTCAGTCCGAGGCTCTGTCACCAATGAAGAAAATAAAATCGTAAAAGTCTTTTAGTGTAATGGTACATGCTGTTCCCTGTCAAGGCAGAAGGTGTACGTTCGATCCCTGTTCCGTCTCTGCGCAGCTTTGTTGTAAACAAGAGGAGGCTCGTACTGGGGGGTTGGGGTGGAGGTGTAGCTAGTCACAACCAAAAAGTCTAGGGCACAATTTTTGTCCCAGTCCACCGCTGGGGAGTTCTGTGTTCTATTAATTATTATTGTAGCTGAGCTTTTCAAGTACTCAGTTGTTATCTTTCGGGCCACAACAGCACCTTTAAGAAACCACCTTAGAAAACAAACGCGTGAAATGCTTCAAGTGGGAAGTAGTGTAGGGCCATGACTCAGTCCCAGCTTGACTCCCAGCAGGGAATTCCTGCTGTTCTTTCACAGATCCTCAACTCTGCTCCTGAGGACAAACCAAGTTTTCCCAACGTATTGTCTGGGCGCTGATGTGAACTTGCCACCAACTTGAGTCCCATCAGCACGCCTCCACCACCAAGCAGCTTTGTGTACTGACACCTGAGATGCTGAAAGTCAAACAGTAGACATGTCCAAAAAAATCTCTATTTTAAATCACATCTGTTACTGAGTAAAAAAATAATAAAACATGGAAAAACACGTCACTCTCAGAGAACCTGACTGGCGCCAAAATCACAATTAAGATGGAGATAGATGTGTCAAACAGCAGTGGTGCTGACTGCTGATCAAAACAAAACCCCGTCGAATTCTGCAGAAGCTAAACTCGAAGGAAATGCCCACCCCTGGTCACATGTAAGAGACCGATTTTACTTCAAGTTTGTGTTTGCACAGAAAGACCGAACAAGCAGTGTATAAAAACTCTCGAACCTGACATATATCTAGAGGTAAGTTAAATAATACTTGTGAGGTTGCTTTCATAGTTTAGTAAGAGGCTGTCCGCTAAATACATTGTGAACATACTGTACATGTGCACAACACTGCTCAGAATTGTATGACACTGCTAATGTTGGTTAGCATTTGCAACCTGCTGATAATTACTGTTTATGCTAACACTCTCATACCTGACATGATTAAAAATAGAGGTTGCAATAAATAGGCATCCCTGCATCTAGTTACATGTCAGTCAAATCGATAAGTGGACTGAACCTGCTGTCATGTTGTCATGGCAATAAAATAGTGCAAATCAGACAACTGCAGTTGCAGTCTATTTATGTATGTCTGTGGATCAGCCACATTCAACTCCATGGCTTAAATCTGTGAAGTATAAAATGAATTGGTCAGTGAAAAGTTTGTTGGGGAAAAAAATGCCAATGTGTTTGAATGTAGGTAGGGATATGACTTCAAATACAGTCCCATCTTACACTGGACAGTCCCGCTCTCCCGTTGTTAAAAAAGTAACAGAGTAACTTTTACTTCAATTACTTAAATAATTACATTACATTTTCAATGAGATACTTTATACTTTTATGTGAGTATATTTTTAGACCAGTACGATTACTGGTTTTGTACTTCAGTGACATTTCGTCAAAGTAGTAGTAGTTTTACTTGAGTATAATTTTCACAACTCTTTCCACCTCTGAACATAATCACATAATTTTGGTGAAGATGCAAGGGGAGAACATTTTTGAATAAGAAACAACCTATTTTGTTGGTGGACTTGCTGCTTTAATGCATCACAACGCTTTGCTAATCTTCTTTTTTTTTTTTTTTTCTGCTGTCCACGCAAGACTCTGGTACCCTTAAGCCTTATAGACTTCTCTGAGGTAATCTCAAATTACATGGCGCAAAAAGCATGCACCAAGCATGCAAACACCAAGTGCAATGTTGGAAAGCACATTGTAGCAGAGGCTACTATTTTGAAACATCATACATTCAGGTAAATTTGCGTAAATTTGGTTTTGCCAATGGAGGTGATGAACAGGTAATGATGGAGGAAGGTAAGCCCAGATAAAGACAAAAACAGACAGAAGTGAAGACTGGAATAACCAGAGGTGTGGACTCGAGTCACGTGACTTGGACTCCAGTGAGACTGGTGTCACATTTTTGAAGACTTTAGACTCAACTTGACAATATCGTCAAATACGTGTCAACATAATAATGTAATTTCATTGACATTTTCTAATTTTGAGGTCATAAACAAAAAATTAATTGGTGTGTGCAAAACCTGCAGTACGAGAATAACAGACAGAAAAGAGACAATTTCCAGCATTGTTCAGCACCTTAAGTTACACAAAGAAATTGTACCGTACTTGACGTGACACCTGTTGTGAGCTAATGCTTTGGGTAACTCTAGTTTAGCATCCATTTTGTCAC